>NC_040045.1:50559016-50685839 GCF_003713205.1 Coffea eugenioides
AATAGCAGTAATAAGAACAACTAGACAGAAGATATGAACACTATAGGCCGCAAAGGTACATGTATGTTTTTCGACAAGCTGAAATATATAATGCTAATCATTAGCATTAAAAAATACTAAAATTTTAATGGGAGTGCACCTATTCTGCACTTAGTCCGAGTCCGATACAAGTGATTTTTCTCTTTTTGATAAATCAACGTAAGGGCTGAATAATAACCATCTCGAAATGTACCAGTAATTTGAGCCCATCCGTCATATTAAACAATGTTTAATTCTAAGAAAGTAGTTGTTGGGATTCAAACACGAAACAAAAGACTATTAAAATATCAAGTACGTAATAATTTAATAATAAATAAGTTACAAATATGAAAGATAAATGACACATAATATTTAACATGGTTCGACTCCATCATTGAACCTACCTCCACAAAGAGAAAATTTGTTCTTTATTATGAAAGAAAAATTCTATACAAGAATACAATTTAAAATCAAGTCTAACTCTTATATACTATTTCTCATCTCTCACCCCATGTATAAGATTACATGTCGCATTATATGTTCTTTGTGTATCACTTTGTACTATGCCAACTCACCTATTTATAAATAATATTATTAGGCTAAAAATCAAATAATAACAGAAAACTAATGCTAATTCCTAAACTTATACAGAATATAAAATAACTTATAAATTCTAAACAAAATAGAAAATTTATTAGCTACTATTTTAAGTAACAAAATTCAATTAAAAAACTAATTACTTCCATACAAAATAAAAAAAACTTGTCTAAAAGAAATTAAACTAATTTCCTAATAAATCTCTATCTTGGGAAATATTTCTTTTAGCAACTATTTGTTTTCAAGTATCAAATAATATGGTACCAAATTACACATTCGAATCAATACAGTTCTAACATCTAATTGATTCAATTGGCAAATGAACATATGTAGTTATTTTGAATCTAACTTCCTGTTGATTCGTGAGAAAGTGCCTTAATTCACCATCTCTCTTTGCAAGATTTTTTCTCATCACAATTTGCAATTTAGGATTCCCATCTGTGAATTCTATTTCTATCAATTGAGACAATCAACTAGTAAAATCATCATATTTCTTCCTATTCTTAGGACTGTATCATCATATGTGATTTCTAAGACTACACTTGCGACATAAATTCGTAACCATATGAGTCTTCTGACATTTGTAAATTAGATTTTTTTTTATTTCTTTAGAATATATGCCACATCACCTAAAGAACATAATTCGAATCTAAAAATTATTTGGGATGAAATATCAACCGTTGGAATTATGAGAATATCTCCACCGATTCATTTTCAAAATCAACATTGGATTTCACTTTTTTCTTGACTCTTAGATTACTTGTCTAAATTCACCATCAAATGTTTTTATACTTTTTGACTTTTCATCCTTCATCATCAATGTTTCTTGTCAAACCCTTGAAACAAAATATGTCACCCATAAAATTGTTCAATTGGTAAGAGTCACCAATCCACTTAATTTCAATAATCAACCAGAATCCAACCATACACCCCGCTCTGATACCAGTTTGTTGGGATCTAAATACAGAATAAATGACTATTAAAATATTAAGTATACAATAATTTAAGAAAAAATCATTCAAAGCGTCTCTCACATTTTGTAAAATAACTTTTTTTGTCCTTCACTTTTAAAAATGTAATTTTACGTCCCTTACAAATTTATATTAATCAAATTTGATCTCTACCTAGGTTTTCGACTAGTTTTTTTTGTCGAAATTCATCACATGCATTGCATGTGATCATTTTTTAGAGACAAAATTGTTAAATCAAATTTTATATAATCCGATTTATAGTCTCTTATATTTCATGAAATGAATTATTACGTCCCTCACATTTCATAAAATAAAATTTTTCATCTCTCATTGATCATGTGTACAAATAATTTTTTAAAAATCTATGCATATATATTTGATTTCACATGAATAATACGAATAGCATGTAATATATCTCTATTTGATTTCACTTAAACAGACTAATTGTAATTGTACATATGCTATTCAATAAATACGTACATGGATTTAAATCTAATAATTTTGTTTTAAACTCATATATATATTTATTTAATTTCATCATGTAAATCTATTCAATATTTGTGATCATTTTTCTTTTGCTAATAATTTATTTATTGAGTTGTATAGTAAGACCATCTAATAATCAGTTCTAATTCAAATTCTATAGTCATGCTAACAAATTGCAATTTAAATTTGAAAATTTTACTTATCACTTTTAAGATCAACAATTGAATTTCTTACCTTGTAGTTGTTTTATAATTTGAAAGTGTCAATCACTTATTTTCTTTTTGTTATACTTTTTTTTGTTTATTTTTCTGTCCAAATTTAATTCGATATAAACATTTGATAATATTTAGGATTAAATATCTTTTTTATTTTTAATTTTCGAGTAAAAGAAAATGAATACGAGTGAAAAACTAACAATTTTTTGAAATTCATGTATATCTCTATTTAATTTTATTTGAACAGTATGTTCAGGTGAAATTAAATAGAGATATATTTCATACTATTTGTATTATTTAACTGAAATCAAATAAATATATAATGAGTTTTTTTAAAAAAAGTTATTCATATACATGATTAATGAGGGATGAAAAAATTTATTTTATAAAAATGTAAGAGATGAAAAAATTTATTTTATAAACTATGAGGGATGAAATAATTCATTTTGTGAAATGTGAGGGATAAAAAATTTTATTTTGGGAAATGTGAGGTACTATGAATCGGGTTATGTAAATTTTGATTTGACAATTTTGTCTTTAAAAAATGATTACATGCAAGACACGTGGTGGATTCTGATAAAAAACTAGTCGAAAATCTAGATAGGGATTAAATTTGACCAATATAAATTTATAAGGAACGTAAAAGTACACTTTCAAAAGTGAAAGATAAAAAAGTCATTTTGCAAAACGTGAGGGATGTTTTAAACGATTTTTCCATAATTTAATGATAAATAAGTCACAAGTATGAAAGATAAATGATATTCAATATTTAACGTGGTTCGATTTCATCATTGAATCTACATCCATAGAAAGAAAATTTGTTCTTTATTATGAGACAAAAATCTTATATAAGAATACAACTTAAACCCAAATCTAACTCTTATATACCATCTTCATCTATCAAGAACCATCTTTTACCCCATGTATAAGGTTATATGTCATTGTCGTATGTTTTTTGCGTATTCCTTGTATACCACTTTACAGTATATCAATTCATCTATTTATACAAAATATTATTTGACCAAAAACTAAATAATAATAGAAAATCAATGTTAATTCTTACACTTATATAGAATAGGAAATAACTTTTAAGTCCTCAAAGATTTTTTTTTTGGATACTATTTTAAATAACTAAAATTAATAAAAAAAAATAGTTACCTTCATATAAAATAAAAAATATGTTTAAAAAAAATTAATCCAATTTCCTAACAGCAGCTTCTGTCTTCTTCGTAGACTTTTCTGGCTGCGCTGTTTCGGCAGTCTTACATAGACAAAAAAAGGACGTGTGGCTGGAGCCGTTGTCAGAATAACCGCTCCGGAAGGTGTAACACCATTTGTACATGGTGTAACATCATCTGTACAAGGTGTAACAATGGAACAACAGCGAGTAACAATAGAACAACATTTTTGTGGGTCCCACACGGCGTGAAAATCGAGTTACAAGACGTGATCTGAGCCGCACAAATTTTTGAGGCCTCATCCAGGCCGTGAACTGCCTGGGACAGTTGTCAGAGACAACCGCCCAGGCCCCTCGTCCCAAAAATCCTGAATCATGTGGCTTATCAAAGCTTGAAGTTCGAAATATCGCAAACTTCAGATTTCTGCTCTGAGTTTGAGAGGAAGAATGGATAGCCTGATGGTTGTTCTAGCGTCACTGTTGTCCTTTACTTTGATCAAGGGCCTGAGTTCACTAGCAAGACGAGCCAAAAAGCATCCTCCTGGACCAACACCTTTGCCCCTAATTGGAAACCTCCACTTGCTTGGTGATCTCCCTCACCAGTCCTTAGCCAAGCTCGCTAAAATCCATGGCCCCGTCATGAGCCTAAAACTTGGCCAGTTAACCACAGTCGTCATTTCCTCATCAAGCATGGCCAGAGAAGTTCTTCAAAAGAAAGACTTGGCCTTCTCCAGCAGATCAATTCCTGATGCAGTCCATGCACACAATCATTCCCACTATTCTGTGGTGTGGCTACCTGTCGCTTCTCGGTGGAGAAGCCTTCGCAGAATCATGAACTCCAACATGTTTTCAGCCAACAGTCTTGATGCTAACCAGCACTTGAGGTGCAGAAAGGTCCAGGAGCTGGTTGACTGTTGCCAAAAGAATTGCCAAACTGGTGAGGCAGTGGATATTGGCAGAGCAGGATTTATGACTTCCTTGAATTTGCTGTCCAATACCATTTTCTCTAAGGACTTGGCCGATCCATATTCTGATACTGCAAAAGAATTCAAGGACTTAGTTTGGGATATCATGGTGGAAGCCGGCAAGCCCAACCTGGTTGATTTCTTCCCTCTACTTAAAAAGTTTGATCCTCAGGGAGTCAGGCGCCGCATGTCCGTTCATTTTGAGAAGGTATTGAAATTGTTTGAGGGTCTAATAAATGAAAGATTGGAGAATGAAAATTCTGGAGACGAAGGGCGTGACGTGCTTGATGAGCTGCTTACTACGAGTGAAGAATCTTCCCAGGAGTTTGACAGGATTCATATGGTGCACATGTTCTTGGTCAGTACTCTTTTTTTTCTTCTTTTTTTTTTCTCGGAAACGTTAGAAGGTCTTGGTCAGTACTCTTCTTAGTCCTTTTTTTTTTTGCAATAATTACAATTATACAACTTATTCTATGCTAATCTACAGGGAGAGGAGCCCAAGAAAATTTGTGAGTAAGGGATTAATAGATATACAGACCTGATTTAATCAAACGAGTGCTATGACACCACTCTTAAATTTTTATTACAGATGAAATTTAATCCCCCAACTACAAAGAAGGACAAATCCCTCTCTATGACCACTGAGCCAAGGTCAATGGTTCTTTCTGGCTTGTCTTGACTCTTGTTGATTCCATGTCTTCCTTACTGGGCTTATTGCTTTGCGTTGAATACTCGACTTTCTATGCAAATTAATTTTTTTATACCAAATCAAATCATATCGATATCCCACTTTTGAATTCTGTCCCTAACAGTTGGTAGAAGACAAAAGCCTGATTGAGATCGATCACCTTTTTTTTTTCTTTTTGGAGATCGATTACTGGATTACTTGTTTGAATGCACAAGTGTCCCCATATTTAATTGTTTAATCCGCAGCTAAGTAATGCAACGCAGTGTGAATATCAGTATCATTGCTCTCTGCATGAGAAGTTCTAGCGATTTTTATTGCAAAATTTTCTCACGCAGCAATTATATATGTTACAGGACCTATTTGTAGCAGGGACAGATACAACGTCAAGCACATTAGAGTGGGCAATGACAGAGTTACTCAAAAATCCAGAGAAAATGAGGAAAGCCCAAGCTGAGATTGCAGGAGGCATTGGCAAAGGCAAGGCAATAGAGGAAGCCGACGTTGCTCGCCTGCCTTACTTGCAATGTATCGTGAAAGAAACCTTAAGGATTCATCCGCCAGTTCCATTCTTGATTCCGCGCAGAGTGGAACAGGATGTTGAACTGTGTGGCTACAACGTGCCTAAGGGATCTCAAGTGCTAGTGAACGCATGGGCCATTTGCCGTGATGAAATAGTTTGGGAGAATGCTTTGGTATTCAAGCCAGAGAGGTTCTTGGAATCGGAAATAGATATCCGGGGGCGAGATTTTGAGCTGATTCCTTTTGGTGCTGGGCGAAGAATATGTCCAGGACTATCATTGGCAGCTAGGGCAGTTCCGGTAATGCTCGGTTCGCTGCTAAATTCGTTCGATTGGAAACTTGAAGGGGGCAATACGCCAAAGGACTTGGACATGGAGGAAAAGTATGGCATTACATTGCAAAAGGCACTTCCCTTGCGAGCTGTCCCACTCCCTCTCTGAGTTCTGATGTTCCAAATCCCAGCGAGCTCAAAATAAGGCCACCACAATGTGAACATGATGATTTAATTGGCAGGCTACCGATGTTGATGTAGATTATCTGAAATCTTGCAGCTTGTTTGCTAGTCATTTTCCTATGAATAACGAGTGGTAAAACTATTATACAATCATCTAGGAGGGAAACTGTCAATGAGTTTTCGTTGTTTATTCTGGTGTAGCATCCCTTATCTTGCCCTCCCAAATAAAGGTTTGCATTATTCAGCGACAATTGATTCCTTGCCCTTCTTGCTAAAGAGTTGATTTCCCAGACATTCAGATGAAAGAAAACAAATTAATTACTTTTACATTTCCCCCATCTTGAAAACTAAATACGACTGATCACATCTTAATTACTTTTGGGCTTAACAACAACAAACTTTATAGAAGAAATACTGAAGGATTACCAATCTAATTGCTGAAATGTCGAGCAGAACTACCAAGGTTAGGCGTAGTCAAGCTTGTATCTATTTTATTTACTTTGTAATAGGCTTGTAGATGCAAATAAACAAAAGCGTGACGTACTCATGGCTGTAACCAAATAGTGGACCTCGGTTGTAAATATAGACGAATCACTTCCTTTCAGTATAAATATAGCAGACGGCAAGAATGAACCGAGCACCCAAAGAACAAAACATTTCCTTAGACGCAATTGGGATCTAGCGGCAATGAGATAAGTGCCGGAAGTAGATATGACACCAAACTGAAGATGTCTCTTTCATAATATATTTACGAGTTTACAAGAAACTAAAACACTACAAAGCTGACAAATATGAACAGCTACTAGTTAGGCGCCCAAGAAGGGCGTATTGAAATCAACAGCTTTAAGGTAAACCTGAGATATAGACACACCAGGCAACGCGGATCTTGCCAGATAATTGTTCTGCAGCACTGGGTGTCATATTCTCAAAAGAAGAAATGGCAGACAAATTATATGATTCAAGAAAAGTATGGAAGAGGGGATATCTAATTGATTGGCAATGGTAAGTACATAAAAATCACTTCTCTGAAGGCATGTAAACCACTGTAGGACATGGATATTCACACCATCAGATATCAGCAATCATTTGCACCTTACAAAGTAAATATTACGCTCATCCAGCTTGAAGGCATTGCTAATCAGCTGAGCATGGTTGGATGCCCAGTCTGAAGCATCCTCTTCAACATATCCATCCCAAATGCAGAATCTGATGAACTAAACAAGGCAGCACATAACTTAGCAGCTTTACGGTTTGCTTCAGATATATATAACGAAGAGCTAAGAAAGAAGTGTCATTGAAATACTAGTAGTGATTAAATTAGCAAAGAGGATAGTCAACCATTCTAAAAGAACCCCCCCAAAAAAAAAAAACATGGTTCTCATTATCCAGGGCAAAAGGACTACGAAATCATTACCATCCACCAGGGATCTACCCATGAAATGCCATGGCAATCAAACTTTGATGACCAATAAGCAATAGCTTTACCTACCACCCGGAAAAAGCATTACCCAGATACCATGAATTTACGCTATTTTATTGCCAAACATCAAGGTTTACCCCTCTGTGATTCTTTTAGCAATTACAGAAACTTTCTAAAATTCGACAACATAAATCGCAATTGTAAAGGTCTATTTGCAAGGTCCCAGATCAAAGAGAAGGATTTGTAGAAAAACAATGACATAATTTTGCATGTTGACTGACTTCATAACATACACTGCACTTCAATAGAAAGAAAGACAATTTTGACCTTGTTTACACTGCATAAAAATGCAGCTAATACTTTGTATATTTTCCCACCCTCAAGTTGGTCAAGATGTTGAGTTACCTTATTACTGTGTGCCAAATCATCGAAAAAACCTGCAGTATCAAGGTTTTTCAAAGTTTTTTTCTTTTTTGTTCTTTACCTGAGAAATATTCAATGACAGATATTCAATCAATACCATGCATATAAGCGACTTGGTTAAGACAATTTTTAGAGTTCAATGCTTTCTAAACAGCTTTGTTTCTGCATCCTGCATCCCTTGAGAAAAAGAGGCCTGACCCCCTAAAAATTGCAGCATTAACATGGTAGTTTAAACCACTCACATGAAATCCATCTCAAATCATCTACACAGGCATCAATGTCAATGAGAAAAAGGAAAAGAAAACGTAAAGAGAATGGTGCAATTTGCAGAGATTAAGGGAAGTAAAGCAAATATGATAACTTTAATTTTACATGAACATCTTCTTCAGCAGAACAATTACCTTGAGATAGTAATCTCGTAAGGAAATGAGACACCATCAAGATTTGGAATTGGGGGAACATGATCCTTCTTCTCATTTACAAATTTTATTATCTGAAATAAAACTTCACGGAGAGATGATTCTAGCGCTGTCCGACGAGCATTCCTCTCCTCTGAGGCAGTTTCTGCAATCGTCCACAGAGAAAGAGGCAGTGATTCTTTTAATCCCTTTAGTCAATGGACATTAAGACTTGTTATAACAAATTGCCAGGACAGAGAAAGTACCTCCTGGATCAACTACTACTTTGGAGTGATGAGACTTCCCAGAATGTGTCTTTGGATGTTGTACTGTATTCAAATTTATGTACCATTGCTCCCAGTAGTGACGCTCAACTTTGTTAGTAAACCATGTTGCCTGTTTGTTCTTAACTTCATAGAAAGACAAACATATCTGCATTGTGTTTGATGTATGTCAATAGTCTGGAAAACTAGTAATTTATTTCGTGTCATAAAACTGGAAAAATGTAAAATACATAAAACAAATGTACTCAAGAAATGCAAACTGCTGTTCTGAAAGGACCACCTTTGTATAATCTAAGCAAAGTGCAAAAGACAGAAGAATCAAATAAAAGAAACCAAAATAAGCCTAGTTCTGCAAAACAAGCGCAAGAAAATAGGTGAACTGACAGCCAATGCTTGCTAATAAGAGAATTGTGCTACCATTTCGAGGTGATCACTTATCACCAGGAATTTGAATAGGTTTCAAGGCATAAATGACATCTATCTGAGACTTGGTTTTTCAAACTTCATCCTTTAGGCAAGGACTTTCATCAAGAACAAATATTCTTCTCTATGCAAACATAAATTATAACAAGACCAATAGCCAGTGCACCCCTCAATGATTACAAGATCTGTTCCTGAAAAGAGGGTGGTAGACAGACTTCCAACATGTTTTCAGTAAAACCAGCTGCCCCCTACCCTCCAGAAATGATTGCCTCTTCACAGAGGTGCATGTTAAAATGTACGAAGCTTGTGCTTCTTGCAATTACAAAGTCAAAATAACTTAAGTAAATTACCAAACAAAATATCCTTTTACCATCAAGTTGTAGATCTGTCAAACACTTTGACATTTTTAGAGCATCAAAATGAGCACAAGTAACCCATTATCAATACCTCGATAGAATCCAGAAGAAATCATCCCAATTTACATTGTAAAAACTAGAATGCCTTATAATGGGATCAAATAATCATTTAGTATATTAACATATCATATATCATGCAAGTACACAATATTATGCTGTCTCAAAGTCAGTGACAATTATGAACCTGATTTTTCTTATTGGGGTGCTTCTCCACCCTGTCAATGAAGTGGTCAATCTTCTCATCTATTTTCTTTTCATGTTCAACATCACCACACTGTACCTGAAGATTAAGAAAAGAACTTCTCAATAAGTATACTCAATATCTAAAATGTTAATAAAAGTTCATAGACTTACATAAGTGATGTCAAAGAGCTCCAAGTCAACATCCTTCGGCCGCACAAGACCTAAAGCTCTGTGGAATAAAATAGTGTGTAGAATGCCTGCAAATTTTCACCTTAGGATTACTTATAATAATAGAACAAAACTTTAGAAGCTACCCACCGAAGTTATGAAAACACAACAGAGCATCAACCTCTAGAACAGCACGAAAATAGTAATCACTATACAACATACAACTACGCGAGTGTAAAGAAGCATCAATCATTTTCATTAGTTAATCTCCAATCCCGGTAACACTACATGATTTTTGTGAAAAGTAAATTGGTAATACTTGTTTGGATTAAAAGGAAATTTGTTCACTGGCATTACCAGTTGCAAAGGCTACTAACGATTATATTGGAAGAACAGTAATTGTATGATAACTTCAGCTAAACTAGAAATTAACTACTAGACATGTGAAATGGAAAACCAAGCGATTTACAAACCCGTAATACAACTAAAATGGAACAATGTCACTATTACAGACTCACAGTCCTAAAAATCATCCAAGTAAACTTTCACTTCCACTTGAAACTTGCAAAAGTTTCAACCTTAAACTAAAACCATAAGGTAATCTACAAAACCAGCTAGACAGCGTATCACGTAAAAGCTTATTCATAGTTCTCATCAACAACAAACTGAGCAGAAATAAGAGGGAGATGAACATCAGAAATTGACTCACATCGCAAAACTTCGCGTACCTCAAAGTGCTCCACTTCCTGCATACAAAACACAATTGCATAGAATAAATTAGTATTAAGTAATGCTGCTTAGCTTCATCGGCGGTCAAATAAAACTGAAAAACAAAGTCAAAATTTTTAAACCTGGCGAGGTTCTGGTGGTCCAAGGCTTACCAGTTCTTTAAGCTGGCAAACTTCGCAATTCATGACGGTGTGGCAACAAGAGGAAGATCGACGATCACTGAATTATTGGACAGGAAAATTTGATCGGGGAGATGAATACCCTAGGCCTAGTGAGATGTATCCTCCTGTTAGTTTGGAGACGGAGAAGTAATTTGTTCGGCCTTTCCCAGCCGGCGACTATGGGGCAATCCGGTTTCTATCAGGCCGGGTGACAAATCGGTTCCGTCGTCAGAACTCAGATGGTCGACTAAAAGAGTAAAGACTCTGTTGCTTCTGCAGCACCCCCCAACAGGGTCAGTGGATTAAATATTTTTTTTAAAAAAAAGGAAAGTAATGGCAGAATTGGCAATGGCACTCTCCTTTTTTTTCTTTAAAAAAAAAAATTCTGGAGGACTTCTCAGTTTTATTTTCATAGGATGAACTTTTATCTGATTTTGAGTTTCACTCTCAGCTTTTTTGTGAATTCTGAATTATGAAAGAAGCAGTGCGCCTTTGTACAACCGCCATTCCTTCCTTAAAAGACAGAAATGCCCCTATCGGTTTTGTATATGAAATTCTCACCATCAGCAACTTAAAAAAAATGGAGAAAAATAATCAAGTCAACATGTACAAACCTGCAAACCACATATATCTTTAAAACATGAGCAAACTCTATTTTGCATCCTTGAATTTGTATCAATTCCTCACTTTACACTCATGAATTTTAATTTTAGACATTTTGCACCATAAGCTTTTAATTTTGAATACTTTAAACCCTAAACTTTCAAATTTGCTCTATTTAAATTCAGTCAATGATAACTTTTACAAACTTATCAGCATAAAGAACCCAACAAATCAATGATAATATGTTGAAAGTAACCAAAAGTACCAAGGTATTTTAAAAAAATCATTGTCATTAATTTTCATCATCTTTTAATTTTCACTCATTTTAAAAAAAATAGTGTGTTTGGATAGCCAAATAATTGCCAAAAATTATTTACTTACATCATCAATACAATTTTCAACACACCTTTTTATCTTCCTAATTTCCTTTTTATCTCACATACATCACATCACAAAAAATGCTACATTAATTATTTCAAATAATCTCCTATCCAAACACACAATACTAGTAATTGATACGATATAAATCAATAATAATGTGCTAAAAATTGTCAAAAAAAAGGCCAAGGAATCGCAATTAAAAAAGGTGC
Source organism: Coffea eugenioides (assembly GCF_003713205.1). Taxonomy (NCBI): domain Eukaryota; kingdom Viridiplantae; phylum Streptophyta; class Magnoliopsida; order Gentianales; family Rubiaceae; genus Coffea; species Coffea eugenioides. The sequence continues at coordinate 50,570,905 of NC_040045.1, forward strand.
ATTATCATCAAATTTCACCGCCCTTTATCTCGTTTTATTTTGTGAATATAATCATTGATCGAATTTAAATGAGACAAATTTAAGTGTTTAGGATGTAAAGTGACCAAAATTAAGAGTTTAAGGTATAAAGTGTTCAAAAATAAAATTCAATATGCAAAGTGAGAAAAGTGATATAAGTTTAGTCCTTTAATCGTTGCCAAAGTTCTGCAATTAAATTCAAACTGTTTTATTTTAATGGCGGACATATCAACATGTAATTCAATTCAATTTTTTTTTTAAAATTTTCGTGGTTGGCAAATCGACATCTTATTAGAGTTCGAAAATTCATTTATCTTAAGCACATCGTCCATATTCTTGATACAAAAGCATTGATCAATTTTATTTTTTTAATTTTGATTTTCTTGGTAAACTAAGCATACTAGAGATCACCATCGCGGGAAACAGTATGAAAAGGGACAAGAAAAATGAAAAATAAAAGAAGGCAGGGAAAGTAGGCAAAGGGCTTGATTACTAGCATTCCCAAAGGCGGGGAGCCAAGAAGAAGCTATAGCTCACCTCCCGAAGAAAAGAACAGAAACTGGTTCCACGCCACCATGGAAATTTGATTACTAGCCTGAGATGATTTCCCCAAACTGAGAAAAGCCGACGAACATCCAAATTCAAACTCCAAAAGTGATCAGCAAATTAAAGTCGTGTAGATCATACGAACTCCTTTGACCAAAAAAATTCCGAAAGTCTGTCAATCCCGTTTGGATTACACTTTGTTTTTTTTTTTTTGGAGTTTTTCTAAAAAAAAATAAAAATGTAGTACGCAAGGGGTGAGGCCCTGAAAATAAAATGCGTTAATTTAGAATTTAAAGGAAAAAAAAATAAAAAGACGCTGCTGAAGGCTTTTGCTCCTTTGGCTCCTCACGAATACCGAGTATTCTCAACACTCTTTTCAGGGTCAAATTTAAGTTCTGTTCCACTTTTGGCAACGTGGGAAGGCAAGATAGACAATGAATGCTCTCATTTTCCATTTGTCTTTCAACTTTATTTACTTGCTCATGCTTGTAAATTGGCTTAGCGTTCTTTACACACAGTTCAAAGTCGTGATTCGTGAAAGTTATTAGAAGTATGCATTGAGCATTGGTGATGATGTTATACTCATAAAGAAGCTGTTCAGTATACACCACTACAATTACTGACAATTCATTCGAGATTATCAAACTGGTAGTATATTCTAGTGCAAAAGCAACAAGTAATCATGATCAAACTGATGGTGCAGCTTAATCTTAATTTGCTTTACGGGAATGAAAAACTGCTGGATGATCAAAGGCATGCATGCCATGATCTTCTTTTACAATGTAACGTACGAAGACGATGCTGGCAAAGAAACCTGAATAGGGTTATGTTGGTATAGACCACCTACTTGTGAGAAGAATGGTGTACTTATGGGCCGAGCATACATCAGAAGAAAAAAAAACATGGGATTATACCTGCAAAATTCTTCAGAAATCAACCAGTTGCAAAGAATGAATATGATGGATGGATGTATGTGTTCTTTCTCTTTTCTAGTACTTTAGCTGTATATGATGTCTCTTGAATTCTCCACTGGTTCTCCCCGCGAAGAATGACTATGGCAGCATGAGTAAACTCGTCAGACTTGGTTAATTAGCCACATCATTTTATGGTTTTTTTTTTAAAAAAAAAAAGTTCGACTATGACCACCAAAAAACAAAAAAAACAAAAAAAAAAAGTTAAAGCAGAAACAACCTTTTGGTGCTAAGAACCGAGTATAGTAGCATCTCTATAGCCATATCATCTGGGAATTTTGAAGGTTGATGGTAGCTGTACAAAATTACAAATCATTATCTGCACATCATCTTTTACATGTGAAGTTAGTCGAAGTTTAACTATTTATGAGTTGATAGCTTGATTTATGAAGGTCTTTCGTGGAATTGGATCTTTTTTTTTTGTTTAATATATAATGTTAATATATTGTGTGTGTCACGAGGTGGGGATTTGGTAACCTTATCACATCATATCCTATGGTGGGCTCTTTTTTTTTTTTTTTTTTGCTTTGAAAAGGAATGTCATGGCTTTCTACCACCAAGGTTTGTCCATAAAATTTAATGGATAACCATGTAAAAAGCGTGACAACTTAACATCAGAATTTTGTCATTCTTCTTCTCCCACATTCCAATTCTTCATAATTAATCATGGCAATTGATAAGGATATATATTGCATATTTAACCAGCTCTTGTTTTGAGTTGTGACAATCCACTAGTTATTCTGGTAACCTGTGCTTGGCTTCTCTTTGGTCCGAGTGAAAACTACTGCCATTATCTTATTAGTATGGCATTAATAAACTTTAGGAAGCGTAATTTTCTTTCTGTTCAGATTGTCCTCGACTAGTAATTTTCACTATTTTATTCTTAATCAGGATGATGTGCGAATTGTAATTCATTCATCGCCACCTCACCCTTTATCTTCTTGATTTTGGTTCTGTTTACATTTCTATTTGTAATAAAATGTTGGTGCACAAGCTAGCAGCGTGAGTAAACACCTCTTTGGATCCCTTGACACAGCTTTTTGGATCCATATATATATATGCTTCCGGCCTAGTTGTGATGGATGAACACCAAAAGAACTGCAACTGAATTTCAACTTGATCCCACTGCAATTTGCTTACATTCAAAATTTTTTTTGGCTATTGTGTTCAATTAGAATTTGGCCACCACAATAAAGCGCAATAAAACATGTATTACTTAATTTCTTAAGTATCAATAAGGCGTAATTAAGTCAAGATTAAAGACTTGATCAGCAAAACAAGAGCAATGCAGAACCCGAAGAAAACTGCGAATTCGTCATGCCTTTGATAATGATCAGTGGAAGTATATTTAAAGAATGCATCGGAAGCATGTTGTCAATCACAATGATTCTGTCTTCTATCACCTGAACTTTTCTGCACTTTAGAGTGCTTTATTTGCTCTTTCTTTGACCACCCCCTAATTTTCAATAGCTACTAAAACGATGAAATTGACTGATCTTATTATTGGTTTGACATGTATATATGAAAAACCACCCCTTAATTTTCAATAACTACTAAAACCATGAAATTGACTGATCTTATTATTCGTTTGACATGTATATATGAAAAACCATAAGGCATTTCTGCCTGAATGAATGCAGAAGAGGTTCTTGTGATCCACCAAAGAGTTTAAACTTTGTAAATGTTTTGAATAATCCTACTTTATTAAAATGTGTCGTACCAGTGAATGTTGTAACAATCTCTTTCTGGGTAAAATGTCGTAGAGACATTTCCTAGATCCATATTTTTTTGATCTAAAATGTCCCAAAAGGTGTCCAGATGGTCATGCTGCAAGCAATATGGTAATAACTATGTCTTGCTTATCTAGTTCCTTCAAGCAATTATATTGCTTGACTGCTGATCATGAGAATGCCATAGTTTAAAATGTCCTTAAACCTCGATTACATAAGGTTGCAGAGAACCTAATTCAATCTTGGTATTGCACAGTTGGATCAGGAGACGAAGTTGCGCATGAGACTCGGGATAGGAGTCCTTAATAAGTTGACAGAAACAACAAGAAGCAAATTCTCTCAGTTTCAAATTTTTTGGATGGGTTTCATAATCTCATTGTTATAAGTTTTTGTTGTATAACATGTAAATTAAATCAACTATCTTTAAAGTAGTTGATCACCAAGAGACTCTCTTTCGATCCCTTGATACATATATATATAACATGTAAATTAGGGCAATGTTCGGTGGCCATACATCATACATGATGTTAAGAACGATTTCCACACTGTAATATATCTTAAATTTTAAAGTTTGAACATCTTGACTGCAAATCCTCAGAAATGGTTGCTTGCCCTTTTCCAAAACTTTTCTGCATTGTTGATTTTCAATTCATATAAAATAATAAATAGCAATATAAGTTTGCATGCCACGTTCTTAATCTCTGGCAGAGACATGATCTTTGGTATTCCTTCATAAGGATCCTGTGCGTCCTTAGCTTTATGTCAGGTTGAAGCCACCATTGAATCTTTCTCATCATGTGTGTGACCCTACCTGATGGACTCCACAATACGGGGAAGGACCAACAGTACATTTAGATTTTAGGGTTTTGGAGCCATCCATTTCCCGCAATCCCAAATCCACTCCCTTTTCTTAAATCATTCCTGAATCTAGTTTAATGTATAGTTGCAAAATAGAGAATGCCATTGGACTAATGTCATAGTTATTTAATTTGAATTCGAACACTAAATTTTATATATGTGATATGTATTTAAATTCATTAATGTATATATTAACGGTGCATAGGAGGGGGGCAAATTGCCCATATTGTGCAACGACTAATTGTTTTTCTGGCACAAGAAATAGGTAAAAATATAGATACCTACTGCAAACTTATGGGCGGAGAACATTGCAGCCCCGTCAAATTATACGATTTGATATAGACAAATACGAAAAAAGATCAGTACACATGCATTGATTAGATTTGTTTACAAACTTTTACTAACAAGAGATGCTGCTGCTACTACTACTTGAAATCTAATTGATGATACATTGCGCTTTTTGTGTTACAAGAACATGTGAGCCTAGAAAGGAGAAGGAATATTCAAAATTTGGCTAATTTTTAGTCCGCAAACCTATGGAAGTGACGATAAAGATGAGGAAGGATTGAGAAAGGGAATCATTGACAGCATTATTAACATGCAAAAGTTGCAATAAGCCGTACCTCTTCACCCACTTGAAATTAACGAAAGTTAGAGGAGGTCGGGACCCGATCAAAGCTGACCTGCCGCTTAAAGGGAGACATGGATCGAGACCCTTTGTAGAATGTGGAATGTTGAACTCAATTATTTCACCATTCCATTTCCGTGCATTGCTCCCCATACGAATGTCTCCTCAATGTTTAATCTATGAATATCATAGGCACGGCAGTCCTCATTTCACCAAACGGGCAGGCTTAATTTCCTCCCATATCTACTGTTTTTTTTTTTTGGTCAAGCATTGTGGCAATTTCAATTAGTATAAAGTTTACCGTCATTTTCTTGCCCCTTTTTTTTGTTTAATCATCACTGAATAAATCTATCACTCACTAAGAAGAAAGAGCAAACTTGAAGTTACGTCAATTATGCGTTTTAGCAATATCGCTGTACGTATGAAATAGCAGGGGTTATTAAGGGTTTGTGTGTTTGTTATTTTCAGTCTCGCTGTCTTTCGGAGTAAGTTACATGATCTAGCCACAAATAGAGTACTTAGTTACGTTGTTAACGTCATTAAACCTTTCTTTTGGAGTTATTTGAAAGTTCACCTACAAGTTAAGGAATTAAATTACCAAACTGAACAAATTATAGAGAACTTGGTTTAATAGTTACTTAGGGTTGAAGTTTCAGAATTGAAAATTTCTGGATTTAATTCTCCTTTCCTCCTCCGTTATTCTTAAAACTCACCCTGCTCATGCTCCAAAAAAAAAAAAAATTTCTTGTGAATAAGGATCCCTTCACTCGATCTCAGTGTAAAATGGTCATTTTAATTTCTTTTACACTCTACTGTAACTTCTTTACCTACCACCTAGAATTTGTTTACACCATACTCTAACTCATTTATACCACCCAAGAACAATTAATCTAAAATTTATTTATACCGTACTCTTTAACTTATTCATACTTGTGCCCAGGAACAAACAACAGTAACTTATTTGGAAAGGGACATCGATCCCAAATGCTTCCTTCCCAGGAAGGAATCAGGAGAAAACTAAAGAAAATAATGAAGGAGAAAGGGAGGAGCCAGGGTGAGAACATAGAGCCCGAGGGTCGAGGAGGTTCACTGAAGGCGAGACCTTATCATCTCTTCTGGAATGCCCACCTATCGCGCAGTACTCGGCCACAATCAATCTCTCAGGTCATTTTCAGCTCGCCGCTACCCCTCAAGTCCCCACCATAACAATAATGGACGTAGTATATCAAAAAAAAGAGTTAGTGAGTCGGTCAAGCGCTAGAGCCCCCATCAGTCCTTAGTCGTGATCAGGGCGTGTTTATCATGTATTCGCCGAGCACTGATGTCCTTGTTCTATCAGGGTCTCCATCAGAATGAAGAGTTCTGTGCTGTGAAGTGTGAAGTCTGAGGCCGTCTCCCATCCGGACGGCACGCGCGGTCAGGTCATGCCCGTATCAGTTGTCGTTTGTTTGGATAAAAGGCTAAATGAATGAATAAGCTAGCTGCATGTACATATATATGTATGTATATGTTGTTGCTACAAAATTTTACAACTGCGTGCCAAGACCAGGCCAGGTTATACCAATGTCATAGGCATAGTGACAATTATGCTACACCAGCCACCAAACAACGTTTCAGTGTTACAGAAAACAAGAACTTATTCTGCTTTGCTGCCCAAAGGCAGTCTCGGTTCCTCCATATTTAGACCCAAGTTCCATTTATCACTGAACTGTCACTTGCAATGTGCATTCCACAATAAAGATGTTTTGCGATTTTCATTCTTTCTTTTTGTGTTCCCCGATAATTTTTGGGGGAAAGAAAACATGGGCTTTTTCTCATTGAGTGCCTTTTTCATTTTCCAACAGTGTTTCGACATTCTTTCTAATTTTTACAGGATCTTTTATATTCTGGCGGGGATGCTATTTATTGAATTAGACAAATCCAGTTTTCTGATTCCCATCTAAATCTCGAGCTTTTGGCGAATGAAAACTAGGCCAACTAAAAAGCGTCTGATTATAGTTTGGATCGTTGCGATCAAATTACGACGCTGTAATTTCCTTAACTAAGAGGAGTATATAATTAGTTTCAGCTTGTGACTGTGGTAATCTAATACTTCCTTCGTCCTATATATTTAGTTATATTTGGAGATATGTGCTTTTTATGCATGGTATACTCCACCAAAAAAAAAAAAAAATTTCTTTTGTTCCACTTTTGCCTTTAATCATGTGCTACTTAAAGTAAAAAGTAGAAAGCAATCTCATCATATTTGTTTTTGAGTAAATATTATATACACTGACAGTGTATGCATTATCATCATTAGATTCATGACATGTGTATAAAAATTGAATTTCAAATTCAAATTTTACATAGTTGTCATTCATCCAACTCTGAAAGTGTATATACCGTGAGTGTAGGAAAGATTAATCCTTTGTCTTTGAGTATGCATCATTAATGAAGGGGCATAAGGGAAATTTCAGAGTATAAAATAGTTAAAAATGTCAAACATGACAAATATTTTGAAATAATAAAAAAAAAAAAAAGTATGACACTTGCAATGGAACAACGAAGAAGGGTTGCAAGAATCAAAGAAGGTGACACAACGCGATAAGGTATGAACATGGATTAAACTGAACAAAAAATGCGGTATGATATATAGAGACATCTGAGGTGTGAAATCACCCGACCATTTACCCTACCAATGGTGAGCTCCGAACCAAGTCCTTCCAGAAATAGTACTAGTAAACACCAATGGCGGGGGGCAAATTTGGAGCCATGACTTTCGGGCAGTGCAAATTCTTGTTGTGGGGGTTGGCGACGTGGGGCTCGGCCTTTACACGTACTTCCATGTGATTTGTTCTCTCCTTAAACTCGTAATGATTGTATATGAACAGCATCTTCATGTAGGAAGCACGAAGCCTAATCAAACATTATCCTTCCTTGCTAGAAACTTGATTGCCATCATCATTAATTTATATATCAATTCGATCCCACTTCAGCATGAATAATTAGCCATGCCAACATTAAAAGAATCAAAGCAAGATACCATTCATCAAAAGCGCATCTACTAACTTATATTGGTTCAAAGTTTGGAATAGGCTTAGTCACTGGAAGACGCTTAATTAGGATTTAGGTCGCTCTCAATTCAAAAGGATCTTCAAACCATTGTCTTCCACGTGTTCGGTTTCCGAGCTTGACCAAGACTATAGCCACATGTTTAAATTTCCAAATCACTTCCTCATAAGCATTTTGCTTATGAAAAAAAAAAAAAAACTATCTTTACCATTTAGACAGAAAAATAAGAAAAATACAGCTCCTATATGATTAAACATTCAGAAGGTGAAATTAGTTCATTCTCTTGCTATAACTGATAAAAGAAAAAATAAGATGGTGGTTTATAGGGAGTACAGATAAGCTTCTTTTCTTCCTTTTTTTTTTTAACATAGGAGGAGAAAAAAAGGTACAAAAATGCAAGCCATTAATTCTCATGTATGAAGCAATTTGCGGGTTACTATTTGGAAAAGGAGAAAGGTCCAATTATCCTTCTGAAAAGCCACAAGCAGAAAGAAACTACGTGCCAAAATCCAATACCGCTGGTTAATTTTCAGATATACACGACAACAGGTCTCTATTTATGGTTTTATTCTGGGGTGACTGACTCATGACTATCTTAAAGCTTGCCTAGTATCCCTTCCTGTGTTGTTTTATTGTTGCCACATGAACTTCGCCTCACAAAAGCCAAAACTCCAAAACCTATCCAATTCAACTGATCGATCAACGAGCAAAGGCAAGCAACCATGTTTCGGTCTCTCGTGATCAACTATTTCTACATTCTTCACCTTTTTTGCTAAAACAGCACCAAAAAAGAAAGAAAAAGGGGGAAGATAGGGAGGCTAACTTAACTTCTCTTTTCTTCTTCTCCTGTTTTTGGATTCTTGTAGATTTACAAAGAAGAAAACGATGATTCAAGAACTGTTAGGGGAAGCTGCATCCGGAGTATTAACTGGGGGAGAAAGATCAAAGCTGCCCGTTGATAATGGGGTCTCAGGAGTCTCGTCAGCTTCTCCCTCTCTTTCACCTTCTCCTACACCTTCCCCTTCGCCATCTCCGTCACCGTCACCGTCACCTTCTTCTTCCGCAGTCACCCTTCCTCCTCCTACAGGCTCATCCACTCCGGAGAACCTCAGGTGTCCGCGTTGCGATTCTACCAACACCAAGTTTTGTTACTACAACAACTACAACCTCACCCAGCCTCGTCATTTCTGCAAGACGTGTCGCCGTTATTGGACTAAAGGAGGTGCGCTGCGTAACGTTCCCATCGGAGGCGGTTGCCGGAAAAACAAGTCTGCCATGATAACCTCATCAGTTATCAAGTCAAGTGCTGGAAAGTTCAAGACCATGGCAACAGAAATGGGAAAATCCAGTTTTCTGAGTGCCTTCGAACATGAGCTCTCTTCCTCTTCTCCATCATCAAACCCTATTCTGTGGGCGTCGCCTCAAAACTCTCATTTGTTCTCTTTACTGAAAGCTAACCAAAGCCCTAACCCTAACGCTAGTCCCATGTCCAATAGTGTTGTTAGTACTAGCATGAAAAAGGAGGAGGCAGCCATGCCTGCAGGGTGCTACTCCATAAATGCTTGTAGCAGAATGGTTGGGTTTGATTCAGAACTCGGCCAGCAGGTTCCTTCAGTTGGTCTTATCAGTAGCAGCTCCGGCTGGAGAAACAGTGAACAACATCAGCAGCAGCAGATTGGTTTTGTACTTGGCCAAGGAGAATTCACTGGAGTTCAAGATTTTTACCAAAGGCTTAGATCATCAAGAAATTGTACTTATCCAGATCATGCTCCGGTAGTCCTGGGTAATGTAGTTTCCTCTTCTTCATCGTCGTCTTCCAGTATCCAAGTTTTAGACTCAGCTCCGGTTGCTGTAGCTGAATCCGGCTACTGGAATTCCATCCTTTCGTCGTGGTCTGATATGCCTACAACTAATGGCGCATATCCCTGAGAGTAAATTACTGTACTCTTTCTTCTTTTTCTTTTTCTTTTTTTTTTCTTTTAAAAAAGGGTTTTTTTTTTTTTAATTTCTTCAGTGTCTAGTGTTTGTTGTCTTTATTGGGGTTATTTGGTTAGAATTTGTTTCTATATATTACTACTACCAGTGATAGTTTCCTTCCTGTTCCAGAGTGTACTTGTGTTTTACGGGGTGTTTGATTTGTAAGGACAAACCAAGAATTTAGAAGTTTAAAAACGACGAATTTTAATTAAGTAGGTGATCCTAATTACTACTTTTTAATGTTGTTATACGAGAAACACATGATCCAAATCTTCTACATATGCATGCAAATGAAGATTCGTATATATCTTAGAAGATATCTTGGGACTGCTTCAATTTACTTCACAAGTCTGGAAAAGCATGCAGCTAAAACAAATTTTGACATGGAAGAATAATAACTTATCGTCTTGGTTTTCTCAAACTTCAGACCTTTGCTTTACGTTTAACTTAACATTTGTGAAGTTGACGGTGGTGTAAGGGCGGGTTTTGCCGTTTACGTACATTGATGGGTTATTTGTTTCTTTGTGACTTTTGAAAAAGCAGTCTTTCGAAATATATTCTTCCGAAACCAGAAAAAGTGATTCTTTCAGGGTCTGTTTGTTTTGGGTGAAAATGTTTTCCAGGAAAATATTTTCCTAATTTCCCGTGTTTGGTTGCACAAAAGTTACTGAAAACATTTTCCTATGTAAAATATTTTCACTCATCTTATGGAAAACAATTTCCCTTCCAAACTTACTGAAGTTGTTTTCCGAAATGCATGCATCCCGCCTGTAGTATGTTCCAAACTTACTGAAAACATCTTGTAGTATGTTCTTTTTTTTTTTTTAGTGTAAACAGGAGGATTCGAACCCAAGACCTCTTCCTTACACTCCCTCCCCCGTACCACCCAACCCTCCCCCTAGTATATTCAAAATAAAAAAAAAACCTCATCCTGCTCATCCTATGCTAGTAATTAATTATGTATAATAGGGACATTCTTTTCTAGAGAAACTTTCAGCAGCAAGAGTGCAAGATATATGTCACAATAAGCATTGCATGTGATTGATATTTGACACTAAATGGCCAACAATTTGTTTATTGTTTAAGTAGATATTTTTTATTCATATATACATTTCTCCATGATTTTTTAAAGTTAAACAATGAGATAAATTTTCTTATTTTGCATGGGAAGAAGTATGTAGTTATAATGTGTAGAAAGTAAAGATAGAGATAAAAGTTAAAATATTTCAAAAGTTAAACAAACACCAGAAAAATGAAGTAAGAAAATATTTTCAATAAGCTAACCAAACACCTGAAAATGATGAAAGGGAAATGATTTTCATGGAAAATTACTTCCACAGAAAATATTTTCCCAAGGAAAATATTTTACTTCCAACCAAACAGACCCTCAGTGGGAAAGATGGCACCTGCAGCACTAAAGTAACAAAATTACCAGTCATTAGATTCCTGATTCCGCTAAAATATTAGGCAAATCTGCTTATATGTAGATTACAGGAAGTCAGACTGCTTCTGAGCAAATCCTACTTAATTAGAATACTATCCATGTGATTCAGACAATCTGATTTTGCTTCTTTCTTTTTTTTTTTTTGGGTTGGGGGGGGAGGGTTTGGGAGGGTGTATTTTAAAATGACAATATGATAGTGTTTAACTCAGAACAATAGTGATATTAATCACTTTCTCCTGTCACTGATTGATATTAACCATCATAGGGGGCATGATATGCCTCTCGTCATTGGTCTTTTAGCACAATGTATATAAAAGGTTGAGATTATTCCTGATAGGTCTGTATTTTCCTAAGATATGACGAAGGCATATAAGTATCTTTGGGATTATTAGCAAGTTTAAAATGGAAAGTGTTCAACAAAATTTTTGGGCTACAAAGTGGGAATTGAGCAGAGTACAAGGTCAAAAAAAGTGGATTCAGTTCTGTTTTTCCTTGTATTCTTTTCCTCGTTCACTCAATTTCTTGAACAATGTTTTAATGGACTTGGATCCTCTCTAATGAATTCTCCCTCTATTTGCTACAATACACATTTGCATATATAACATGTGTCTTCGTTCATTAACAAGGGTTAGAATTAATCAAATTAAAATGATCTTGTCTCTTCTTAATAATTGAAGATACATGTCATCTATCCAGATGTGCATGATAAGAAATCGAGATAGAATTCACTGGAGAGGAGTTAAATCCTGTTTTTATTTTGTTCTTTCAAAAGTGGCGGGAACAATGCGAGAAATAAAGAGTGATGTGGATGATTGCTGAATATTAGAATTAATAATTATAAACTAAAAACAAAGACCTCAACTTTCTATGTACATTTCCGAATATAAGAAATTGAAAAAAAAATGGTCTTCGAGCTGTAAAAGGAACGAAATTCATGGATCCAGATGATAACCTAATTAGTTTTGGTGAAGCCCCGATCGACGTAAGTGGACAGAGAAATTGAAATCAATTAAGTAGTTAGTCGCAATTTCCCATTGTGATTTGACAAGTGGGGTTACCGCCACTAGCCATTTGGTCCAGTGGTCATCCCCTTCTTTGGGGATGCTGGAGGTCAGGGGTTCAACCCTTACCTCCCACAACTTGCCATTCTACGTGGCTGGTCTTTGCCCCCGCGGGATACCTCGGCGATCCGCTCCCCCTCCTTAGGGTATGGCGACTGACTTATCCAGGGTTCGAGTCTCGCTGTTAACGTGTTCGGTGTGGAGTGGGGCCTCCTCTTCCGAGCCGCAGGGAATTAGTCGGGTCCCGTAACGATTGACTCGGACACTCCTGTGTCGACAAAAAAAAAAAAGGGTTACCGATTAGGGCCACTCGGACGGGGTGGTCCCTTTATGGGCCAATTGGATTTTCATTATGACCGGAATTGGGCCTCCCAGCACAATGGAAGGCCTGTCTTCTCCTTTTTTTTTTTTGTGATTTATTTCACCATATCCGCCTTTTTTTTTGGTTATAAAGTTTTCTTTCATGCGCGAAGTAGAAGTCTTCTTTCAAACAACAGCAGCAGCAGCAGCTGTCACGTTACCTTGCAAAGAAGGGCATAAGCTACCCATTTTATGATGAAGACTATAAAGACATCTGAATTGGCAATGGTAACGGAGGAATTGGTTCCATTTCACATCCTTTTTCTTCTCGACAGTCACGCCCTCGTAACTGAAGCAGAAGGGGGGGGGGGGGGGTCAAAAATGGGAGAGAAAACAGAAAAGAAAAAGAATTTGGAGTGCAACTACAGGCGACTAGGCCTTGGCCTTGCCACAGAGCAACGCATTGTCTGGAATGTCATACTCAGTGTAAAGACTACGTTCACTGTTCCAAACCCTCATGTATGCTTCCTGTCCTAAATAGCGCCTTGGCCAGATTTGAGATCTCAAGTTCCACATACCCTTGTTGTCCATTGATGTCAAAATTGCAGTCCATCCGTTGGGATATACCTGAATAAGCATGCCACCACAGACCCTAGTCAAATGCGTGCATCTAATGCAGCCGCGGAGCCAGAAAAAATTCTCAATAGAGACAAAAATAACACTAAAATTTTTTATCTACTCTTTTTCTATTTTTTTAAGCAAAAAAATTATTCTCCAACAAGTTGAAATGAAAAGTCTTTTTTTAGTTTATTTCAAATGAAATTTTGTGGTCCACGTATCCTTTTAGAATATTAGTTCATAAATCAAATTAAAGCACCACAGTGAAATTTAAGGCCCCAGTGCCCCCACCTTAAATTCGCCACTGATCTAATGCCCGCTTAACCTAAATTGCTGAACAAACCATAACTATATAATTTAACCCAAAAAAAAAAAAAAAAATTGGCAGAGGGTTGCTTGCATTTACCTGAACGGTATTCCTGGTGGTAGCATCAACAAGATTGTAGAGTTTCCTCATTGTAATGTTCCATTGTCCACCACCATACCTGGATCAATTAATAAGAAACAGTCAGTCGTTAGTTATACTCGAACTGTATGGATTTTAATGAGGTAAAGCGGAAATTAAAAGCAAAAGCAAAAGCCGGAATTTAAACCCCAAAAAAAAAATATTAATGTGGGGAAGAATAGAAAGCTTATTAATTACCCGACAGCCCAGAAATCAAAGCCAGCAAGATGGTAAGATTGTAAATTGTTCTCATTGTTCTGGAAAACAACTTCCATGTAATCGTGAAGAGTGATGCCAAAGACGGAGACGCCTTGAGCTGCGGGGGCAGAAGTAGGGAAGTCCTTGATTGCGTCCAACACGAACACGCCAGAAATGTTGAAGTAGTCAGCAAGCTTCAATGGAGTGCTTGGGTTCACGTAAGAAACCCCGTTAAGCGCATACCGTTTCTTGCCAGAAATCTGTGGGGCAGAGTTGGCTAGCACTATTTTTCTCACAATTGGTATGGTTCCATAATGATATGACCCTTGAGGATTTGGCCTAGCAGCGTTGGCTGTCAAATTCCATCTTCACCACAGTTCAACACACCCCCCAAAAAGAAAAAAAGGACAACTCGATTACAACAATTTTCGATGAGGGATTTCAAGAGAACAAATTAATCTCATGGCTAGCTTCCGAATTACAAAGTCGTTATCTAATAAAAATTGGTGTTGACGATGTTCATAAATTTGCACCAGTTAGCTGGCCTAGCTAGGTACCTGACAGTCCTTGCTTGCCGCATAGACCAGTGAAATTGGCCTGCGGGTGCGGAGGGCAATGGTCCGGCGGGTTGGGTGGTAGAACCATCGTAATGAAGGATCGCCGTTGCAGTCAGAAGAGGCTTTGTAAAACGACTGGAGGCCACTATGTAATAATCCTTGAGGATAGAAGGGCGTAGGGTGACCAGGAAAGTGGAGGATTGGCCTGGATGAACGTCCAGCGACTCGTAGGAATCTTGCATGGTGTGGGATCCTTCGACTTCTACTAGGACTAAGGTATGACCTTGGATTCTAAAGTTAATTGAACTTACTAGGCACAAGTTTGAGACCCTAATCAAGTAGGTTTGGCCTGTAATTGAGAACAATATATCACATGTACTATCAGTTCTATGTAAACCGTGGAACGGATAAAAACGTGGAAAAACGAATACCCCATTTCAATTAGGTGCATGCAGGATTACCTTTGATTCCGGTGAACTTAGTAGATTTTGGACTGCCATTGATAAGAAGGCCATCGGGGGGAGGAAATGGTTTGCCATCGTCCAATATTTTCTGTAGTACCTGGAAGCTTATAACATTAAGACTTCTTCTTCTAACCATAATCCCGTGTCCGGGGAAAAAGAGAAAATTTTACAAAAGGGGACATATTAAGAATGAACGAAAGAAACCGACTGGTAGCAAACCTTGTTATCCTTGTTCCACCAGTCACTGACGAGCAGAGTAAATTCATCATATGGTTTTGGATAAGGTATAGGTATGACGGACCTAGCCACAATATTGAATCCTCCGAACCCACCGGCCGCTCTGTGCATCAAGGTGGATGGGTAGTAATTGTAGGTTCCGATTTGATCCTTCATTTGCATTTTGTAAGTCCAATTGGAATTAGGAGGAATCGGGCAATTGGTTCCCAGTACTCCATCTTCCCATGAACTCTTTCTTTGTTTGATACCGTGCCTAGTTTGGCCATAAACCAAACAACAAATCTAAAGTCACTTTTTGGAACAGCAATTTTTAGTCGAGATAATATGATAGGTCTGTGTAGTGGACGCTATTGGTAACACACAAACCCGCCAAAAGCACGCTAGGATATGTAGAAGATCATGAACACTAACCAGGTAATAAGGAAAGGCTCATCTAGCTTGTTGATGACATCAACTATGATGTTGTCATTGGTAATGCAACTAATGGTAGGACCGGGAAATTGCCCGTTGATAAGAATCCCCTGATATATGCAAACGGAGTGGTAACAAATACTAATAATATTAGAAATTGTATGATAATTAGGAGTTGCATGCTTCGTAATTATTTATTTTTAACGAGGGAAGAATGGAATTTAAAAGGCGAGGAGGGGGAAGGGGACTTTGAGCACATACTTTGTTAAAATTATTAAAACCTTTGTTAAATTTTTTTTTTTTTTTAAAAAGGAAGGGTAAAGTAATCTTGCACTACAAGTGTGAAAATTTACCCTTTGCTCGACACCTAAAGGAGCAATTTGTCCGTACGTAATAACCCATGTAAAAAATCTGTATGGATCTTCAGCTTTCACGTAAGAAGTACTCAACCAAGCCGAGAGACCAAGACAAATGCGGAGCAAAATAGCCCCTCTCATTTTCAATGAGAATTTCTCGAACAAATTAATCTCTGCCACCAAGAAGGAAATAAATAAATAAATAAAGAGTTTCGTATTACAAGTCCACGAAATGAAAAACCCTATGAATTTTGACGTTAAACGTCTGCCAAAAATAAGCCGAAGGATTCATTAAGTACTTACTGGAAGAAGCAAAATGAACAGGAAACCAATGGAGCCTCCTCAAATGCTACTACTAAGATTGTGGAAGCCTCCTCAAATAAGTGAGGAGGATTGGGGTGATAGGAGACAAAGTACGCAGGGGAAAAACACTTGTATATAACGAGAGACGCTGCGTATAACATCAGCAATGCCAAGACGACGGCTCAGATTTCGAAGAGAAATCGAAGCTTTTTCACGCCGCACTTCATGCTCATTAGTGCTGCTTAATTTTATTTTTTTTTTTCTGCATTGCTGCGAACTTCACAGGCTTAATTAAGCTTAAAAACAGGTTAACTAGTGGTTGATCAGTTTGACTACACTTTCTTGTAAGTTTCAATTGAGGGAAATTCAACTGAATTCTGCGTTGAATTTTGCATGCATGGGCTTTGTCGGTGGTGAGAGTAATGAAGTAGTAAAAGTAAAGAAAAAAGGCGAAAACAACGCAGCCTGGAGCGGATCAACTCATCATTATATTAATCAGATGTTTTAAGGTTTACGATGGAAAATCAGATGTTTAGAACAGCTAGTACTACCATCTTAGTAATTAGGGTGTCACATATCAATCACATGGAAGCATAAAAACTAGGATTAGGACAAAAGTGAGGCTTCCAATCCATGGATGATGAATCCAGCAGCACAGACTCCCGACTCCCGGCCCTCCTTTCTGGGGTCTCGTGATCGGAATTAACTGCAGCTTGCCACTTGACGACATTTTCTATTCGTATTTGGTTTAGGCATCTAAAGCTCCATTCAGGCAAGTGCCAGGCTTAAATTAAACTCTAAAGGAAGTTCAAGAACTCTTTCTAGTCTCTCTTCTCTGGGCATAATTTTTGACTTCTTTCCCGCCTATGCTCCATCACTTTTGCTTGGACACAAGGACATTTTGCTCAAGATTAGTTCTTTTTGTTAGGCATGTTCGATGCCCAAATAGTCGATGAATTGAAATGGTACTAGCTATATATAGCTAGTATTATGTCTTTTTTTTTTTAATTAAATGTACTGATACTTTGAAGTACTGAGAACATAATTAATGTTATACATTCAGGGTCCGTTTGTTTCGGGTGAAAATGTTTTCCAGGAAAATATTTTCCTAATTTCCCGTGTTTGGTTGCACAAAAGTTACTGAAAACATTTTCTTATGTAAAATATTTTCACTCATCTTATGGAAAACAACTTCCCTTCCAAACTTACTGAAGTTGTTTTCCGAAATGCATGCATCCCGCCTGTAGTATGTTCCAAACTTACTGAAAACATCTTGTAGTATGTTCTTTTTTTTTTTTTAGTGTAAACAGGAGGACTCGAACCCAAGACCTCTTCCTTACACTCCCTCCCCCGTACCACCCAACCCAACCCAACCTCCCCCTAGTATATTCAAAATAAAAAAAAACCTCATCCTGCTCATCCTATGCTAGTAATTAATTATGTATAATAGGGACATTCTTTTCTAGAGAAATTTTCAGCAGTGAGAGTGCAAGATATATGTCATAATAAGCATTGCATGTGATTGATATTTGACACTAAATGGCCAGCAATTTGTTTATTGCTTAAGGAGATATTTTTTATTCATATATACATTTCTCCAAGATTTTTTAAAGTTAAACAATGAGATAAATTTTCTTATTTTACATGGGAAGAAGTATGTAGTTATAATGTGTAGAAAGTAAAGATAGAGATAAAAGTGAAAATATTTCAAAAGTTAAACAAACACCAGAAAAATGAAGTAAGAAAATATTTTCAATAAGCTAACCAAACACCTGAATATGATGAAAGGAAAATGATTTTCATAGAAAATTACTTCCACGAGAAATATTTTCCCAAGGAAAACATTTTACTTCCAACCAAACAGACCCTCAAATTCATTATACTGATTGATATCAAATGAGAGACATTAAAAGCACTTAAACAGTGTTCATCTTATATATTAATATATGACGCCTGTGTGTGGAAGTTTAACATAAATTTCACATTCACGTAAACCCCCCCCCCCCCCCCCCCCCAAAAAAAATCACATTGTTCTCCAGAAGTACTTTTGCTTGTGCTTAAGTGAAATGATGACTTGGGAAATACATTAGTCAAGACAAATATGATGAGTTGAACAACTAGAGCACCCCTAAAACAAAAACAAATGGTACTTAGAAGTAACTTTAATTTTCATGTGCTTCCCCGTTTTCGGGCTCCCTCTCCACTTCTTAGATCCTATCTCTCCCTATTAGAAAAAAAAAAAAAAAAAAGGGGGGGGTGGGGGTAAATTTGATAGTAACTTTACTTTTCATTTTGCTTAATCGAGCCATCCAGGCTGTACATACTGGATATAAATCTCGCTGCTAGATGTGGATGTATCATCCATTTATTTTGGCAGGAGAACTTACGCATTGCCACAAGGGAAAATGTTAGCACAAAAAATCTCACGCAGCGAAATGTATTTAATTTTGTATAAATCAATAATAAGGCTAGTTGAATGAATAAGGCCTTAACCCTTCACTTTGATAATTGGAACTATAATGGTGAAGCCAAGCTCAAGAATTATAACATAAAAAAACAAGTAAGATAGGGAGGAAGTAAGGTTTTCAATTGTTAACTTAACTCAAAATTGCAAACTTGCGAATGATTTTCCTCAAGGACTTCAGGTCCTTAAATAGACAAATAAAAAAATCATGTAGAGTATCCCAATACTCGCACCTAAATACAGCCGAATTCTATTTTCTAAACCAATTTTGATACCAATTCTAATTTAGGTATCAAATAAAAAATATAATTCTAAAGTTACTAAACTTCTAAATATTGCTCGGTTTAAATATGTCAATGGGAAAAAAAAAAGCCCCCAAAAAAGGAAAAATATAAAAGCCAACTATTAGCAATTGCATCGAATTGATTATACAGTAATTTTTTAGCAATGGAGCACATGAGTTTCTTACAATCCACGAGATCAAGTTATAGTGATCCATATAGCCTGCAGTCTCAAGTCCTACTCAAAAAAAAAAGATGATGATGATGATATTGCACGCTTGAAACAAGAAGTCCCTTTGTGCTAAAATTGTACACGGTAGTCTTTTGGCACCGTTCATTTCTTTTTCTTTTTTTTCAGCATCTCATAAAAAGTGATATGACCAACAAGTGCTAATAACAAGAAGGAATCAGATAATTAAGCAGAATTCACATATAAATCAGACTAAATCAAATCACCAGTTGTTGAATAAGTCAAGCAAAAGAATAATAAGTTAGCTATAATGTTTAAGGTATACACTTAAATAAGCCCATAATTTTCTTCTCTCTCTCTATATAAAACAGTCAAACTCTTATGACTGAGAAGTAACATATTTAGCCATCATAACTAGATAATGGACTAAGGATGTTTTCCAACAGCTTTGCCGCATAGGAGGACATTAGTTGGTATGTCGTATTCGTTGGCAAGACTACGAGTTGGAGTGTAGACCCTGAGATAAACTTGTTGTCCAAGATACTGCTTTTCCCATATGGCAGACCTTAAGTTCCAAATGCCTTGGTTGTCCAGGGAAACTAAAATAGCCGTCCAAGAATTGGGATAAACCTGCACGAATGCAAGGGATTTTAACTCCACCTCAGTTAAAATAAGAACTAGCAAACTCAGAATACAACAACAGGAGGGGATCAAGGAGGAATTTAGGCCCGTTAAGCATGCACAGTGAGACAATTTGGGCCTTTTTAAGTACCTGTGCAGTATGTCTAGTAAGAGCATCTTCAAGATTGTATGTTGCTCTACTCGCTTGAGTCCACTGCCCAGCCCCATAACTGCTTCACAGTAACAAACAGGATTAGGATTTTATTTATCTCTGGAAAATAAGAGGCATTCCAAGTTGAATCACTCACCCCACAACCCAGAAGTCATATCCATCAAGATGCCAAGACTGCAGAGATCTCTCGTTGTTCTGGAATACAATTTCGATGAAGTCATGGAGAGATGTTGACAGCACAGACACACCATAGTGAGGAGAGACCCCGGAGGGAGAACTCTCAATGGAATTTAAACCAAAAACTCCAGGAATGTTGAAATGATCAGCAAGCTTTAGTGGAGTGTCAGGATTAACATAGGAAACACCATTCACAGCAAAACGCTGCTTCCCATTAATAAGAGGTGCCGAGTTGGCCAGCACGAATCTCTTTGTTACACTGATTTTCCCATAATGAAAAGAGCCCTGAGGGTTTGGCCTGGCAGCATTTGCTGTCAAATTCCACCTACAAGAAGGATTACTCGAGTCATTCACTACTGGTGTTTTATGAACCATGAGGACTGTAGAATCTCTACGACATCTGTAAACAAATATCATCATCTTCATGGAAGGATGAGAACGATCAAGCACTCTTGCCACTGAGAGATGATTTAAGAAGCTAGCATTGTGTAACTTAAGTTGGAGATGCAAATCTGCAGCAGTTTTAATAATCTTCCAAAATATAAAAGAAGTGGTTCCAAGGATATGTCATATATGCAAAGAAAGTGAAGGAAAAGAATGGTATAATCTGACTCTCGAAGAGTTGAGTGCCTCGCCGAAAACAAATGGTTTATTAAATTAAGACACCCTTTCTTAAAAAGAATCAGTTACCAGTTCCCCAATTTTTAATTTCAAATTACGATCAGATTTCATTAAGCAACTTATGCTTCGTATTAGACAACGTGCGTACAAAAAGATGCCAAATCACTTGCAACTCGTACGTATCTGCAAATTCATACCTCAAGGTTTTGGCTTGATTCAAGGACCATTGGACATCCTTAGGTGCTGGACCAGCTGGCAAGGGTCCGGAAACTGCAGTCCTAGAGTTTGTGTAGTGTAAAACAGCAGTAGCAGTAAGAACTTGTTCTGTGAACCGAGTAGATGCAACAATGTAGTAATCTTTGGGAGGCTGGTCGAAAGTGACAAGAACAGTCGCAGATTGACCCACATGAACATCAAGAGAATCGTAAGTGTTCTGAATGACATGAGATCCCTCAACCTCAACAAGCTTCAATTTGTGGTTTTGAATTCTAAAGTTCAAGGAGGTTTTGAAGCCAACATTTGAGATCCTGAACATGTAAGTTTTACCTAAATAGCAAAAAGAGTTCAGTTATTATCTCCACAAGATATGACAGGATACACATTGATAGCAAAAAATGTATGGAGTCTTAATACTGTTCCAGGAAAGAAATGTAAAGAGCTTCAACTACTGAGGCTGACCTTGGTCACCGCCGAAGGAAGGATGGGCCTGGCCATTTATGACGACACCATCTGGGAAAGGCAGATTT
This sequence comes from Coffea eugenioides, assembly GCF_003713205.1. Classification (NCBI taxonomy): domain Eukaryota; kingdom Viridiplantae; phylum Streptophyta; class Magnoliopsida; order Gentianales; family Rubiaceae; genus Coffea; species Coffea eugenioides. The sequence goes on from NC_040045.1 coordinate 50,592,350, forward strand.
TTCCCAGCATCCAACCTCTGCTGCAGGACCTGCAGACATCCAGGACTTAGTAATGTCCATAACCCAGAGTTCTTGTAAAAGCAACTCCATTCTAGTGGCGTTTAGAAACAAAGTTATGTCTTGAGCAAACAAGAGATTTCCATCACCTAATGGGGCAGAGAAATCTACAAGTATTTTTTCATACCTGCTAAATGAAAGAATCGCTAACAACCTAAAATGCGAAGGGATTGTGACAGGTAGTAGTTTAAGGACATTGGCCAGCGATTATCTATCATACAAGGTTGAAAATAGTGTAAGATCTATTGACTAAAAAATCCTAGTAACACCATTTTACTCAAATTTCAGTAACTCAACGTCATGTTGCTAAGAGTTTTTAAAAAATTAGAAAACCAGCTATAATGTTGTAGTAAATGTTTTGTTTAAGAAGGAATCCATAAAACAAGTCCAGCCCTCACCACAATATAAAGATCTGGAGCCTGAATTACGATATTCTTCTTTACTCAGAAAAAAAAGGTTAATTTTCAGTTTCCAAACAAAAAGCAACAAAACAAACATGTGTTGGAAGATATACCTCAATTTCAAAACAATAAAAAATAAAGATTAAAAAGACATAAAAAGGTATATGAAATAGCAAGGATAGTCACCTTGTGATTGTACTTGTACCAGTCACCAATAAGTAAAGTGAAATCTCCAACAGGTTTAGGATATGGAATGGAAATTACAGATCTCTGCCAGATATTGAGCGCTCCGAATGCTCCAGCAGTTCTATGCAGCAGAGTTGATGGGAAATACGTGTAGGACCCAATCTGATCCTTTGCTTGGAACTTGTACGTGTAGTTTGAGTTTGGAGGAACAGGGCAATTAGTTCCCAAGACTCCATCTTGCCAAGAATTCTTTCTTTGTTTTATCCCATTCCTAGTTTTTTTATGAGAGATGAATGTTAACACTCCTCGTATGCATACATGCCCCAAGTAAAATTTCCGTAGTCTAAAATTGGATTTCCAGTTGAAATTATGATGACTGCAAAGGAAAAAAAGAGGCAGCTTTCCTATCGAAAAACTTTGTTGCTGACATTTATGAAAAGTAGGATTGAATGTGTTGCAGCAAAAAATTAGTTATTAGGAAAACAAATATAACAAAACCATTTAATTTAAACACCCAAAACGGCAGAAGACAATTTCAGGGCAACGTTGAGATAGGTACGCTAAAGTAGATAATGTTGGAGGGTAAAATGGAACGCACCAGGTGAGGAGAAAAGGCTGATCCAACTTATTGATGAGGTTGAGAATGACATTGTCGTTTGTTACAAGATCGAGTTTGGGACCAGGAAATTGACCATTAATGAGGATGACCTGCCCAATATCATTTTCAACACACCCCAAGAATATAGAACAAGATCAACCTCAACAAATGGCAAAACAAACAAAAGTGCAAGCTGAATTACAACCAACCTGTTGAGAGAAACCCAACGGAGAAGCAGTTCCATAGGTGACAGTCCATGTATAGTATCTATAAGCATCTTCTGCTGTGACCAGAGAGCCACTACTCCAGAAAGCTAAAATCGCACAAACCAAATAAAGCATAACTGGTCTCCCCATTGTTTACACCGGCTAATACTTCAGTGACAGACCCCAAACCTCTAAATCTGCAATGTTGCAAGTTTTACATCAGACGCTGCCAATACAAGACAAGTGCACGTACGCAGAAGGGATAAATACATTTACTCCAGTTATGCAGCATATAAAGTTTATGCAGTAATATTAATCTGGCAAGCGTACATAAGTTCAAGTTCAAAGACAATGAAGATAACTGGCAGATCTATAAAAAGATTATTATGATACTTACTGCAAGAAGAAAGAGTGATGGTACTAGACCTTACTCTGTTTGTCTTTTAAATAGGTAAACTACAAAAATAGATGAATGAAAGAATCTCTCTGTCTTGAGTTTGCTTCTCTGGGTTCTCTGCTTATGACTATTGTACAGCTCAGAAGCTAGGCAAGTAGAAATGGAAATAAATAGTAGCAGCACAGGAGGGGCGGTGCCTGGTCTGCTACTCCCCCTCTCCCCCAGTAATGAAGGGAGAAGGGTCCAGTCACCAGTCCCCACCGGGCAGGGATGGTCACAGGGGATGGCGGGGCCTATCCGAAGTGCCAATTCATTCGGCCGCAAATCACGCGTTTCCGCGTAATCATCATAAACAAAACTGTGATCCGGGTTTTACAGCTCAGGATGGATTTCACTTTCATTATTCCACACGTCTTTCTTTATTTCTTTGTTTTTTCTTTCTTTAGACAAAAAAGGAGAAGAAGTGGTTGATTGTTTAAAACTCCATGAATGCCGGCGTAGTCTGTTCATTTCAAACCACTTTCACAGTCACAACGCTAGTAGTCAAATCCGTTAACTAAACTGCATACTAATAATTAATACTACTATGATTAAAAGTTAAAATACTCCAAATCAATTGACACCTTTTCTCCAGTCCGTCATACTCTATTCTATTCTCTGATAAATCTTGATGAGGGTATATTGCAATTTCTCCCTTCAACTATCAACAATATTAAATAGCGATAATTTCAGAAACCTCCCCTAAAGTTTCTAACAATTTCACTGAGCTCCCCGTTTGGAAAATTATGCTTACCTCCCTTAATTTGATAGTTTTAGTAACAAAAATTTAAAATAATATTGACTTGGTCAATTTTTTAAATGAATATCCAAAAATACCCTTGTGTAATAAGTTTTAATTTATTTTTCTATATAATTATAAGATTATTTAGTATAATTATAAGAAAAAAGTGTCAAATTTTTCATGTCCATACCTATTATAAACAACTATAATAATAATTTTATTATTATAATATGATACTTTTGATAGTTTTTTATTATGAATTGAGATTTATAAGATATAAAAGAAAATGTTGAAATAATTCATTTAGAATTTATGAAATTTTGGAGTAGTAGGATTATCATAATTTAGTAGTGCTTTTGGGCCATTTTTTTTGATTTATTGCTAATTTTAATACCAAAAAATAGAAAACAAAGATCAACAAAAACATTGGATAACATATAAATTTAACTCGTTAAAAAAATCACTAGTTCGACATTTTGTTATAATAGAAACTAGAGGCAATAGTGGTAGTTATATAGTTTTATTGACGAAAAATAAAAAAAAAAGGAATAAGAAGGAAAAGAATGAAAACATAAATTTAAAACTCATTCTAAGTATAAGCATACCAAATAAAGGAATTTCATTAAAATGTTTAAGAGTAAAATTATCATTTTAAATAATAAAGGAGGTATGTGTAATTTTTCAAATTTCAGGGGAGCTCAGTGAAATTGTCAGAGACCTCAGGGGAGGTTTCTGAAATTACCCCTATTAAATATGTTCAACCAAGGTCCCGTTTGGCAAGTGAGTTTTTTTTGGATGTTTATCTAAAATTTTACTGTAGTTTACTGTAGAAGTTGTAGAAAAAATTTTTGAAGTGTATAGATTTTTTGATATTTTGAAGTGTAGAATTTAAAAATTTTTTAGAAGTTTTTTGAGACTACTGTAGTTAAAATTGTTAAAAAACTTGTAGCAGGTAAACTTGGCCAAAAACTTGCTTGTCAAACAAGGCCCTAATTCATGGCAAAGTCCAATGTTGCGAGAGACCTAGGAAGAGATCGCTGGAGAAAGGAAAAAGGGACATAGGGAGGGGGGAAGAGGGAGAGGGTAGATTTCAAATTCCCATTCCGGGCGACTTTGAGTTGGTTCGAGACAAATAGTTGTACCACAAATAATAAATAACATAACATGGTAAAATAGTATGCTTGAAAAATTCAGGGGCTTATACGAAATCCGGTGATGTTTAGCCTAATGAATCGCATTTGGCTTTTCTTAACATTTTTTTTTTTTTGTCTTTTTGTTAGGTACTGAGTCAAATATATAATTTTTTTTTTAAACGATTGCCATGTCTCTAATATATCCATATGTCTTGCTTTCTCTTTCAAACATTACGTACTTTTTGTTTAAGGTTTTCATGGATTTTCTTGTTTAGTTAAACGAATTCCTTGCTCTGTCTTTATAATGGTTGAATTGGATGAGGGGGGACTCTTTCTCAGTTGCAATTGCTGGCTGGGGATGCAGAATCCGTGCACAGGTGACAGGTCATAAGTCCATAAGGGTATGTGAGCATTTCGAAATGATTCAAGTCACGAAGCGACAACTTGTGTTGCACTAGCTTCATTATTACTTTTTTTTTTTTTTGTGTGCGGTGGAAATATAAATATTGGTAGGCGGAAATCTTTTTTTTTTTTTTTTCAGTTGGGGATATCCGGGACCACTCGACTAGTCCCACCAACCCTGAGTAAAAAAAATCTTTTTTTTTTTGGTAGGCGGAAATCTGCGATAGAAATTATGAATGTCACTGTTCACAACTTCACATGCATAACCGGAATTAAAACCTTTGACAGACCAACAACTGATGAATTTCATAAATATATTACTCCCTCCGTCCCACTTTGATAGTCCTATTTTCCTTTTTCGTCTGTCCCAAATTGTAGTCTTCCAATTGAAGAATGTAGTTGTATTTTAATTTTTCTAAAATACCCTTATTCAATGTAAGCTGTTGTTACTATAAACCTACCCCATTTAATAAGAGTTGATTCTTCTTTTACTATCAATTCAAGTTTCCATAAAGTTGTATTCTATTTAATATGAGGATATTTTAAGAAAATAGCAATTTAAATTTACTTTTTCAACAAAATTAACTACTTTTTCTTAAATTGTGTGAAAAAAGAAACAGGACTATCAAAGTGGGACGGAGGGAGTAGTATGCACTTGAACACCAACATGAGCACTGCCTCCTTCATATTTCTTCCCTCTTTAGGTTCTTCTCATGTACCACTTGATTTGCCCAGGCAGAAATTTGCTTGTCTCATAATGTCGCTCGAACTTCTCGTGTTAACCTTTAAATGTCTAACAATTTTAGGAAATACTCTACTATTTAGAGTGAAAGTAACATGCATTTCTTGGATTTACTAATAAGCAGACGTCAAAATAAAAAAAAATAAAAAAAACTAAATAAAGCTTAGCAAGTTATTAATAGCATACATTTTTATTGTGAACAGTGAAATACCTTTTTGAATTTCAAGTAGGATTTTTATTTGACAATAGAAGTGGGCTGCGAAGCGCATCTATTTAGGATTCATATGTATCCATAAATTCTACATTTGGCACTCCAATTTTAACTACAGAAAATGTATTCAACAAGATAGGAGACATATTGGTGGTTCAATCCCCACCGTCCCCTAGATCCAGTTGAGTCTCCCCTTATATTAGAATTATGCAGGATATTATAGATAAAATGATAATTGATTAAAAAAAATATGTAGGAGACACATTGGCATTCCCTTTCTCATTCCAGCAATAATCTTTTTTCGCTGTGCGTAAGATGAGTCAACATTGGTACTATTACACTTCCGGGCTAAACTTTCTGTAAAATACCAACTGACAATCATTGCTAATTATTGTCTAGCACCGTCCACTACTGCATGGAATATCGAGGAACATTAATTGAATAAGTAAAGATATAGATTGGACCTTGGACCTGAGTATTTGGGGTTAAGGAATAATGAGGAGGAGCCGAGGAGTGTATTTTCATTAACATAAACAACAACAAAAAAAAATTTTTGAGCTAATTATGGACAACCATGTGAGGTGCCCTTGTTTTTTCAAACACTTGAATTGAGGAATGGGGACCGCGCTTCGTATATGCTTTACGCGTCGTATTATGCATCATATTGCCAGCTAGACGTAAATACCTTTAGAAATTCCAAGATTCTGATCAATTTACAGTTCTCCTCCTCTAGAAATATGCTGCTGCAGGGAAATCCCGCTTAGGGCTGCAATTCACTCAAGCTGCTCGCGAGTGACTTTCGAGCGGAGTTTGAGTCAAGCGTTAATATATACGAGTCAAATTTGAACAGTCATTTATTAGGCTCGATTGCTTGACGAGTCGCTCGAAAAACTCGAGTTGACGTGAAATTACAAAAATGTTCCTATATCAATTATAATCGAGCTCCTTGCGAGCCAAACTCGTGAAATAGAAACGAGTCGAGATCAAACTTTACTTTTCCTAAATGGAGTTGAACTCGAGTTTCATTTTTTTGGTTCGACAAACTCAAGCCCAAACTTGTGCTCGCATATTAACAAGTCCAACTCGACTCGATAAGTTCAAAATCGACTCGATTCAACTAGTTTGCAATCCTGTTCCCGCTAGTGATTTGTAACGGAAGAAATGTAATAAAGCTGTTTACTATCAATTTACCTTTCTTTTTTTTTTTTACCTTCTTTTTCATTAATATTTTTCAGAATTACGTTTTCTTTAAGAGTAGTAATGGAGGACGATGCATGTGCAGATCCTCTGACCATCAAAGCATTAAGGTAGCGTGCATGCATGGCGAAAAACAGACAGTCAGAAGAAAGATGCTTTTCAAGTCGGTGCTACCTAGATTGCGCTGCAAATGCTAAGGTCAAACCATTAGGTACAAATGCATTTGTACACAAACCATTTGTACCTAGATTGCGCTGCCATTACCCCTCGTACAGAATGATCTGAATTCCAAGCTGCCAATACCTCATAATTAAATCACCACCTCACATCTAAGATAATAAGAAAATCCTATACATGCATTACTGGCACTTATACTACTGACTAATGAGTCATGAAGTTCTAGTTTCAACCTATTCAGAGCCTTGCCTAAGTATTGCACTTGATACGTTTGCTGGTTTTCAAAAATTTGAGGGGAAAAAAATGTAGTATTCAGAAGTACGATGGATATAGACATGTAGAAAAATACTAGCCAGTGTATTACAGCATATGTGGGTTGGCTAAGTTAATGAATCCTTTTCTTTTTTTTTAATTTCTAACTACTGAGAATAAAACAAAATAAAAATTGCTGATTAATGCGTTGTCATAAATTTACATGTCAGCGTCACTCTGACCGCATATAACTCACCAAATAAGATAACTGGTGAGAGTTCCAGTTAGTTTTTGATAGTCCAATGGACTACGCGTAAACACCGAATTAAACGGTGGAGCCCAAATAGTTGAGAACGGGGCAAGGAAACCACACCCCGAAAGCCCAGACAGCTGAGAAAATGGCCCAAAGCCCAACCTGATCTTTGCGTTGCAGCTGATTCCAGTCAGTCCAAGTGTGGAGAGGATAACTGCATGATCTGCATGGCTTCCACGTTTCGTGCTGACAAGAAGCACGTGTACTCCCCAAATTTTATTTCCATTGCCCGCTGCCCCAAGTGTATTAGCATTACATCACCTTCCTCCTCTCTCTCTCTCTGACCTGTAGCCTGTAGGTTACCACGATTGCTGATCTTTTATTTCGTGGCCATGCATTACAATTTTTCCCAAAAAACAAAAGCATCGGAGATAAGAAAGAAAAGCGTCCTTTGATTGAATTGCTCTTTGCTCTATATACGGTTGTAATCAGCTTTAATTTGATCAATTCCATAATAATATCTACTGCGTACTACTTATTACTTTTGCCTTGATTTTCTCGGAAGAATATGTCCGACGACGACGACACTGGATCGGAAACTTCACCTCCTCCAACCGTAGCCGTCGGGGTGGAGACCCTGCGCCTTCAACGAAAGCAGCCTGCTGCGGCTGCAGGTATGTATATCATATCATATCATCTCTCTCACTCCTACTACTACTACTACAGGAAGGATTGGATGGATAAAGTATTTATATACTACTTTAATTAGGAGGTTTTGAAATTCAATGATGACTAATTTGTTCATTAAACTAACTAGTTGCGGCTTTAGTAGTAAGGGACGTATTATTGTGGAGGAGAATACATGTGAGCATCCTTGTTCTTGTGGTGGCCACGGCAACTTGGGTAGCACTCCAACTCTATCAGTATAACGCGGTACAAGTTGGCTCGTGGGCGGCCATGTTCCTCGTCACGCTTATCTTTGTTTGGGGCAATATTCATAGACTCCTCAAAATGTAAGCATTCATTTCATCAGCTAGTACGTTTTTTTTTTTTTTTTTGTAAATTAATTAATTAATTATCCATCAGCTGCAGTTAGTTTTCTCTGTTCTTTTTTTTTTTGATATATATATATATAAAAAAAAAATGCTTGATTAGGAGTACTAATTACTCCTCGTGCATGCTTTACTATCAGAGAGGGTCCGGACGTTTCAGGGATGGAGATAAGCGAGAGGCGGGCTGCAGAAATGGCGCATGGGATTCGGGAATGGATTGAAGAAGGCATTCGATGGTTGTTTCGGGTGGGTGCGGAGAGGGAATGGTCTGTGTTTGGGGCAACTGTAGCTGCTCTGGGGTTACTTTCGTGGATCGCTACCCGTTTTGATTTGCTTACTCTTGTTTACATGGGTGAGTCTCGGCAGATCAATTACTACTAGTTACTACTTAATTTTTTTTTTTAAGTATGTCGTTTTATTGATTTTGAAGAAGAAGAAGATATGAAGTTTGTGTTCGTGATGGGATATTATGCAGGGGTTATGTTGGGTATGACTGTACCTGCAATTTACGTGAAGCATGAGGACAAGATCATAGAGTATGGAATGCGATCAAGGATACAGTCTAAAAAGTATTACGACTTGAGTAAAGACGTGTTGCGGAGGATAAGAAGCAAAGTGGCTGCAGGAAAGAAACACAAAAAGATCGAGTAAAAAAATTTTTTTTTTTCTTCTTTTATTTTTTGTTGTTTGGGAAGAGGGGGGGGTAACAGTGTAATAGCTTTTTTTTTATTTATTTAATATATTTTGCTTGCATGGACGTATTATGTATGTATCATTCATGAGGATTTGCTTTCAGGAAATTATATATATATATACTCCTTTTACACTTCTTGCATATTCAGTTCAGTAATTTGCCTACGATTGTACATTAATCAGGTTTTCCCTCGTTCTTAATTGAATTTGAAAAAAAAAAAAAAGGAGCAAATTAAGGAAGAGGAGGTCAAAAGAAGACAGAGTTACTTGAGCATTTCCTCTTCCTTGTTAGGCAATGTGGATCCGTGGCGCAATGGTAGCGCGTCTGACTCCAGATCAGAAGGTTGCGTGTTCGATTCACGTCGGGTTCAATCCCCGCCTTTTTTGTTCGTCATGGCTTTACTAGTAGTCAATCCTACAAGTTCTGTCATTTTCCAATGAGGAAAAAACCTGGGGAGCCCTTAAACTATTGCCGTTGTCATCTTTTGGCCCCCCATCTAAAATTTGTTTCCGATTGATCCTTAAACAATTAAAAATGCATACTTTGAGGACTTCTGATGACTTTAACCACAAATCTAACCGGAAGTAAAGGGCATTTTTGTCCGTTCATGTTTGCACCCTCGGGACCAGCAACTAAGTAGCGTAAAAAGAAAGATGCAACTCTTCAATTCTGTAGCAAGGCAAAATCGAAGCAACGGAAATCCTTTCCAGAAATCGAGTTTTGCCCATTTGTTGAAATCCCATCTTCTTCTTCTGCAAAAGAAAGAAAAATTAGGGTTTTCTTGCACGTATAACATTGGAAACGACGAGGTGGAAGATGCCAAGATCAAATCCAATACCTCCAATGTGTGGCTGCGGATTGAGTACCATTCTGAAAACGTCATGGACTCCACGGAATCCAGGTCGAAGATATGCGGAATGTCCAGTTGCTCAGGTAATGGATAGCAGTAATTTAGTGAAGTTGTTAGTAATTGCTGAGGTAAGTTGTTAGTAATTGCTATTTTGTTATGAATTTGAATTTGAGTTAGGGATGCAAGTATTGGAAATGGATAGATGAAGAAATGTGTCCGCGTTCAGTGGAGATTATACCTGGGTTGCTTCGGCGAATCAATCAAATGGAGAAACAGCTCACAAATGCCGAAGAGTCTGCACAAAAGTGGGAGTGCAAAGCAGCAAAATTGCAGACAAAGGTTCGAAGGTTGGAAATTATGATGCAACAACATGCATCAAGGGAGAGGAAGTTTGCTGCAGCTCTTGCAATCACCTATGGCTTTGTGTTAGCAGTATTTGCAGTCTGGGTGTTTGGAAATTTAGGAAATAATGATCTATTGCAATTACCCCAGAAAGATGTATTATAAGCAAAGGAATGAAGAAAGTGGAACTGGAATGTAATATGTACAAATGTAGTTCATGGGTGAATGGAAAAGCATGTTTTGCTTTAATTGGACACAGAACGTATTGGACAAGCATGTTTTGCTTTAATGATTGCATCATATTGGTTTATTCTGTTTTTGTGAGCAATGTACAATTGAAACAATGGTATATTTGACGTGTTCATTTTAACATGTTTAACAATGGAAAAGCTAGAATAGTGTAAAATTGGATTATGATAGAACATAGGGAAATCAAAAACCTTTTTGATTAAATACCAACTGCCAACATATAATTACATCATTAATACCAAGAGTCAAGCCACTTAATTAACAAACAAAAGGTGGTCCAACTGTACGACATCTACGAATAAACCACCAAAAAGACAAGTCATTTTCATGCTCGACATAGCACGAGATAAGTCATGTTCTGAAAGCAAAAGTAAAATGGCATCCAATGCCATTGACTAGGCAACAAATCTAATAGTTAGTTGAAGATGAAGGCACACGTCCTCTTCCTCTTCCTCTTGCACCAGCACCCTCACTTTGAGTTGGATTGACATTTCTTCTTCCTCCTGTACCAGCAACTTCATCCTGATTTGGCTTCCCACTTCCTCTTCCTCTTCCTCTTCCACCAGCACTTTCACTTTGATTTTGAGTACCACTTCTTGTAGATCTACCTTGGCCCCATCTTCCTTTCCATCTTCCTACAGAAAAAGGAGGCTGCTTTCCAAGATAAGCATAGTTGGAGTTTATCCTTCCCTTTTCAGCATCAGTCAATGTATTGTTTTTCTTTGTCCTGGAGGCTTGATTCTGGGGTGGTTGCCGTTGCTTTTGCTGTTGTGTTGACTGATTGAAGGGTGGTGGTTGGTGTTGTTGTCTAACCTGAGATGGCTGTTGTTGTTGGTTGTTTTGTGATTGATTCTGCTGTTGGGTAGGCTGTCTAGATTGCTGTCCCTGCTCTTTATTTGCATGAGAAGATTCAGGTACACTCTGCTTTTCTCTCCTTCCCTGAAAGTGTAAATGTGGCCAGATCAATATGTGGATTAATGTACAAACAATGTTAGTGAAAATTCAAATTTCATACTCGTTTGGACTGTTGCTTTTCTGAATTTTGACTTTGCTGTTGCTGCTCAGCCCCTCTATCTCTTGAACAAGTTGCAGCATTGTGGCCAGTCTCTCCACATTTTCTACAGTGCATCACAACTATCTTGCGCAGCTTGGTACTATTTCCCTTTTCCTCTGTTATATCCCTTCTTCTAGCCTTTTTTGGCCTTCCAGGTTGTACACAAGCGACTGGAGGATCCATTTCCAAATGCTCAGAATTAGGCCAAAGTGAGACCCCACTAATTGGCTCCAAGACATTCTCATAAATTTTAGCAAACAACTCTCTTGAGTAGCATGGGGCTGTCAACTGCATTGGATTTCTATCAGACACCAGCATTGCAGAAATGGCATGAATACACGGAATCCCACTTATCTCCCAAAGTTGGCACGTGCATGTGTTTTTTCTGAAATCTACTGCATATTGAGCTGCCCGAGGACCTTTCACTTGGTAGCCATACAAACCATTCCAGATTGGCTCCCAAAGACAGGCCTGCTTAATTCTATCCTCAATCAATTCTTTGATTAGGGGCCCTACTGGTTCAGTCCATTTAGATATCCCTTCTCTTCTTTGTTGGATCCTCTGCATCACCTTCTCTCTTATTTGTTCAAGCATTGATATTATTGGTTTGTCTCTGGCTTCAAGAATGAACGCATTGAAGGTTTCACAAATATTGTTTACCAGCATATCACATTTCGTATGGACTGGAAAAAATGCCTTACACCAGTGCCTGGCATGAGGTGCTTTTTCCACCCATTTAAAGGCCTCACAGTCAAAATCTTTCATGTCTTCCATGGCCTTGTTGAACTCTTCCATACTTGTACTAGTGGCTATACCCCACATCTTGGACTTCAAAGCTTTGCCGGGATGTTTTTTTTTAAAATTTCTGTACATGTGTTGTACACAATATCTATGCTCACTCCCAGGAAGTATCTCAGACAAAGCTCTGTCCAATCCCTTTACAAAGGTAAAAAAAAATGAGTCAACACTCAAACTGATAAATATGAAGGATATCATTTCTATTGGAACAATTGTTAACACTCAAACTATATTGATATTCTTACCTTTTGTTGATCAGAAATGAAGGTGTAATGATGTTGATTGTCAATATTCAAGTCATCAGCCAGGAGTTGAAGGAACCATTTCCATTGCTCTCCAGCTTCTTTTTCAACAACTGCCCATGCAAGGGGCCACCATCCATTGTTAGGGTCAACACCCATAGCTGTTAGTAATTGACCACGATGAGTTCCTTTAGTATGACAACCATCGAGACCTATTAGTGGCCTGCAACCACTAAAAAATCCCCTCTTAAGTGGCCCCAAACAGCAATAGAATCGCATGAATGTTGGATTACCACCAGGTTTTCTGAATGGAGTGAAAACAATTTCAGTCGTTGTACCTGGATGAGTTTTTTTAAGCTCCTCAGAGTACCTACCCAAAAGTTTGTACTGCTCTTCAGCTGAACCCTTCACAGTTTGAGTAGCTAGTGCTCTTGCTTTATATGCCACTGCTCTAGTGATTTTGGACCTGTACTCTTCATCAACTGTTTGTATTAACTCTTTCACAGGCAGTTGTAGGTTGGATCTGTACCTCTCTTCATACCTATTTGCCAACCACTTTGAGGTAATAGCTCTATTCTTCCAAGCATGGCCACAGTTTTCATGCTTATCATAGATTGACTTCACCACTAAGTCATTTGTGCCTAGACAATTTACTGTTGAGGCAAAAACAAACCACCTACAGGGGTGCTTACATTTTGCTCTAACTCTTTTTCTCTCATTTTTGCAAGGTTTCACAGGTTTACCATTAACAATTGCATAGTTTTTAAGAGCTTCTTTGAACTCCCTGCTATCAGCAAATCTTTGCCCTTTAAAGAATTTTGGATTCTTCATGTCCCTCTCTGGGATAAAGTCAATGAATTTGGGCATATGTCCTCCCCTTTCCTCAGATGACTCTTCCCCACTATCTAGTTGATCATCTATTTTGTCCCCATCAAATGCAGCTCCAACATCTATAGATTTTGAACCAAAAGTTGCAGGCTGTCTTGCTTTATTTTTTTTGCCTTTCTTTTGTGATTGTTGGGTAGGAATGTTAGAAGTTCCAGTCACATCTTCATGCTCCTGCTGCTGCCTTCCCACAGATTGCTGGTCATTTTCTGTTTCATCTATACTGCCTGCATCCTCAAACATCAAGTCATCTCTGCAGAAATTATCATCAGCACTGAACTGCTCATTATCTGAGCTGCTGCTCGTGTCATCAGCAGCATCATTGTCTCTACCCTTACTAGTACCTACCCCTCCCACTGTTTTAGTTGCTGTCTTTTGTTTGCCACTTTCAATTTCAGCCTGTGAGGTTGGAATCTTTTCATTAACAATGTCTTTCTGCACCTGTTTTTCTGTTGAATTTTCACCTACACTTGCACCACTTTTTTTTTGATTTTGAGTTTCAGCATTCAAAGGCTTTTTGGTTAATACCATATCAGTACAAGGCTCCTCTATAACTCTGCCCTCATCATCTATTTCTTCTATCAAAACACCAGATTTTGGTGGTGCTGCATATGTCTCTACAGGCTCATTGAATTGCATTTTCAATACCTCTTCAATGGTCTTATGGTCACAGTAAACTTCCATCACCTTATATTCCTGTACCCAACTACAGAACTGGTTAACATGTTGATCAGTTTGCAATTGCCTTAGTCCATCAGGTAGAACACTTGTCGGCTCAAGGTAATAGTACAACACAGCTTCCTCTTCCCCATACCCCAGTTTTTTTAACATTTCATTAATCTCAAGCACTGACATTCTATCACCATCACACAAATCTATATGATCAACTTCACCACCAGTATAAAATCTGTAATCCGAACCATTAAACTTGCCCCCATAGTGCAATCTAATAGTAAAATATTCACTCCCATGTTCTGCACAATCATGTATCAAATTAAAATCAAAATTCACTATATTCATAGAGTAGTAAAAAATAAGCAGCAAAATTGCTAAATAAACAATTGCCCATGCAACATCAACTATTTTTTGTCAAACTCTATACCAGAAATTTCATTAATTTACTATTTTTAGTAAACTAATAATGGACCACAGATATAGTAGGACCCCATGCAACCTACCAACAGGACAAAACTCTCAGACCCTGTTTCCACCCAATTAATTTAATTAAACTCCACTATATCTAAGCCCCTATCAACCAACATCTAATTCTTTAACAGCCCTTAAATTGTTCAATAATAACACAACAATTACACACACAAACCCCGACGATATAAGCTTACAAATCAAGAGGCACATTACCGTATACGAGATATGGGTCAAAATATGCATCCCTCCTTCTGATCATCCATTTCATTTCTCTGTCCATCTGTAGCTTTCAATGCAGAATTTCTCCCATGCAACCTTCAATAGCTGTAATTGAAAGATTATCTAGCCATTCTTCTTATACTTTAGATGAAATTAGAAGAAGAAGATGGGATTTCAACAAATGGGCAAAACTCGATTTCTGGAAAGGATTTCCGTTGCTTCGATTTTGCCTTGCTACAGAATTGAAGAGTTGCATCTTTCTTTTTACGCTACTTAGTTGCTGGTCCCGAGGGTGCAAACATGAACGGACAAAAATGCCCTTTACTTCCGGTTAGATTTGTGGTTAAAGTCATCAGAAATCCTCAAAGTATGCATTTTTAATTGTTTAAGGATCAATCGGAAATAAATTTTAGATGGGGGGCCAAAAGATGACAACGGCAATAGTTTAAGGGCTCCCCAGGTTTTTTCCTCTTTTCCAATTGAACTGAACGTCCGCCTTTGTGTTTGTTATGGCTGTGCTTGTCAATCCCACAAGTCCTCTCATTTTAAACTTGAACAGAATCCTAGTGCCAGTTAACAATTGACCAACGAAATCCCACTACTGATAAGTGATAACTCTCTTTTATTTTTATTCTCTCTGCCGTAGGACCCCGAAGACAAGAATGAAGTTGCTTTAAAGCCGTGTAGAAACCTTTTCTGAGGGTAAGACGTGTGGAAACCCTTTTTCAATTGAAGCTACAGAACTAGAGCTACCAGATACTCACGAAAGTACGAAACTGTATGGCCTACTGTATTGCATCGAATACGTTTAAACAATCAATAGATAACTTTTGAGACCGATGCTTTCTTCTTCCAATATTACCTTTTTTCTTCAAAAAAAAGAAAAAGAAAAATCATACCTTGCCTCATTCTAAGTATCACATAATGGAGCAGTTCCCGAAACGTGAAGGAAAATAGGAAACTTTTATCATAAGATGTGTCTTAGGAATGGAAAAGAAAATTGATTATGATCCAATAGCACGGGTGCTAATCTGTTTTGATCAGATGGTGCAATGCAGTCTTCTCCATATCTTAATCTCCTAACCTGAAGTATACATTCTAAAAAATCTATCATCCAGGATCACCAATAATCTTTACATAAACAGCTTCCGCCTTCAAAATAATGGAATCGAGCTGAATCCCGTATAGTAATTCTTCTATCTGAGATCTTTGAAATAAATTTAATAGCAGTGTGACAGTCCACACAAGTCCTCAAATTCTTGAACACTTTTATTGGTGTCCCTGGCGGAGTAGCAATAATCCCAAACGCAATTGCAAGCTTTTCACTGTGATAGAAGAGGGTTTGCTCCTTTTGTTCCTCTCCTACATCATGCAGCACATATTCTGTATCAGGCACATAACCCTCTTCCTTCATTTTCTTTGAAATCTCTCCCAGGAAGTCGTATATTTCCTTGGACCTGGGATGAGACTGATCCCCAACTAAGAAGATGTGAGTTTTTCTTTTCATCTCAATCCAACTCATGCCTGGTTTCTTTACCACTCGTTTCTCGTCCATCATTTTTCTAATCTTTGCCACCTCACTCCATTTGCCAGCTGTGGCATAGACATTTGCAAGAGTTACATAAGAAGCTGCATCCTCGGGTTCAATTTCAAACAGAGCTTCAGCTGCTTGCTTCGCAAGGTCAAGATTTCCATGAATTCTGCAACCACCAAGTAAGGAAGCCCACATGAACTTATCAGGCTTCATGGCCATATTACTGATTATGTCTTTAGCTTCTCCAAATCTACCAGCTCGGCTCAAGAGATCAATCACACAAGCATAGTGATCTGCAGTATAAGCTAATCCATGCTGTTCTTTTATTGAGTAGAAATATCTAAGCCCTTGGTTCACTAAACCAGCATGGGTGCAAGCAGAAAGGACCCCAACGAACGTAACATGATCAGGCTTAATACCTGTTTCAAGCAGCGACTTGAACAACCTGAGAGCTTCATGGGGTTGACCACTCTGAGCAAAACCATTAATCAACGAGGTCCACGATACTAAATCAGGTCTTGGCAGCCATCTGAAAACCTTATATGCAGTCTCCATATTGCCACACTTCGAGTACATATGAACAAGAGCACTTCCTGCAAATGAAAACGGATCAAACCCCAACCGCATCATGTACCCATGAACCTGCTTACCTAAGCCCTCTGTAGTATTCTGCGTACAAGCATTTAGAACCCCAGCAAATGTGAACTCATTAGGCCTAATTCCTGACTTCAACAAATTTGAGAACAACAAGAACCCCTCTTCCCACTTTCCATCACCAAAATACCTATCGATCATTGCTGTCCATGATACGACATCCTTCTCCAACGTCGTATCGAAAACATACCTGGCTTCATCTAAGCTCCCACATTTTCCATACATATCAGATAATGCACTCCAAACCACTGCATCTGAATCCAATCCACCCCTAATAATGTGACCATGAATCTCCTTGCCCGAGTATAAAGACTGCATAGAAGCAGCAGCTGAGAGAGCACTGGAAACTGTAAACTTATTACAGACTACTTTGCCACTCTCTTGCATCAACCTATACAACTCAAGCGCATCGCTTGGCTTGTTATGCCTAACATAACCGGATACCATCGCAGTCCACGAAAAATGATCTCTTTCGGGCATTTCATCGAACAATTTCCTTGCTTCATCAATACGACCAATTTTCGCATACCCATATATCAACGTATTCCAGGAACACGAGTCCCTCTTGCCCATCTCCTCAAACAGTCTACGCGCATCTTCAAGACTCCCACACTTGCAAAACAAATCAAGAATCTTATTCGAAATAAAAACTCCAGGTACAAAATTAGATCGCCTGATCAGATCATAAACTCTTTTCCCCTCCTCTAAAGCTCGCTGCCTAATGCAAAATTGCAAAAGGGTTGAACAAATAGCAGCAGAGGGGAGTCGTATGTGGTGTTGGAGCAATTGGATAGCGTCTTTCAAACGCTTTTGTTGGCATAAGATTTCAATTGCTTCTTTGAATTTGTTTTCCCCGCACAAACTGTCAATCAGTTGCTCTTGATCTCTTCTGGCGTCCGGCTTGAAGAAAACTTTTGGCGGGAACGACTGCTGATCCAACTGGGCTTGCGTAGAAAAGGGACGAGGGGACGAAGCAGTGGGTTTTTGAAAACGGGTCAGATATGAAAAGGAATGATTAGGAGCTAACGATTTCGTCAGTGAACGAAAATGCCGTGGGCTTAGTTTCATGGTTTGAGCGCCGGAATCCCAGTCAAGGGAACGTTCAAAATCGCTTCTGCAATCCAATCCATGACTTCCTGCTACCAATGGAAGTTGGGTTGGTTAAAAGTTAGTAACCACTTTGTCAAAGCGGAGACACAGCTGCATGGCGATGAATTTTGTCCTTTTGAGCCTCTGTTAAGGCGGCAGCATGTTTGAGTCACCTGCGTGTCTCGACCCACAAGTGCAGGTCAAAGGTTAGGATGACTTTGGGCCTCTGCTTTTTTATTCTTTTTGTCCACATTGGGTTGCTGCTTTGTTCTTCCTTTTGATACCAACCGAGTTGAGCATTTTCTTTTTCTTTTTTTTTCATTCTTTTCTCTTTTCATTTTTATTCTCTTTAAAAAATAAAGGGCTTTTTTCTTTTAAAAATAAAAGCAAAAGACAAGGGAAAATAAATAAAACCAATTGCTGTGGGCTACTACCTTCAAAGCGTAACTGGGGGTAGACAACGGTACAAATTCGCTAAATTCAATACAATGAATTCAGTAAATTCAATTATTTGATTTGTGAATCTTTAAACTTATTTCAATTTCAAATTAGAGATAACCGAATTCATTTCACTTCCTAATTAAATTCGAAATTTGTAATGACAATGGGATTAGCCGTTTTCAACGAAAAGGGATAATACGCTAAATAGTTAATTTGTAAATGACTTAATTGTTTTAACTGGTGAAAGATAACACACTAATATGTTAACATGAAATTCATATGCATTGTCTTGGTTATCTATGTTTAAAGCCGTAAAACAAGATTAGTAATTAGTGAATATAAAAACGAAGGTTACATATTCAAATATTCAATAATTTAAACATAAATGATGAACCAATTTTTAATTAGTACTAATTATGTTTAATATTTAATACTATATATATACTTATTACTAGTTAATGTAAATCCTTCACTGGGACATAACCTTTGCCTATTAATAGCACGTGGCGTTTAGCCTTTCACAAAAGTCTTGGTCTCTCTCTCTCTCTTGCTTGGAAAGTTATGAAGGTCCCACTTCAGCACTGATCTGGTGGAATCATATTCGACGTCGGTGCAATCAAAGCTCAACTGCACCAGCGTCGGCATCGGATGCAAAAGAAACTTCCTCCATTTACACACAAAAAAAAAAAAAAAAAAAAAGACGAAAGGAGAAAAAAAGAGGAGGAGATATTATTGAGATTAAAAAGGGCGCTGTACTGGAAAAGGAACTTCCCAGATACAACAAATGGGCGTAAACCTAAGCGCAGGGGCTGGTTTGGGAACAGCTTTCGATAGCTTATTCCGAGCAGTGTTAGGAATAAGCCAGAAGTTAACCACTTTCAGTTCCTCCCTTAACAGCTTGAAGTCAACTCTCGCTTCAGCAAAGCCAATTGTCGATGATATAGAGAAGCTAAATATGGCACTGGACCGGCCGCAGCAAGAAACAGAGCTGTTCATCCATCGGTTAAGAGAAGGTGAGAAGCTTGTTGCCAAGTGCTCAACAATGAAGTCTTGGGAGTTGCACAAGAAGTATTCTTATTCCAAGAAAATAAGTGATTTGGAAGATTCGGTCATCGGATTCTTTGAGGTGGACGTGCAAGCTCTTCTGGTGAGGGACACCAAACAAGTCTTGGTTGGAGTGCATGATATGGATAAGAAAGTGGACAAAGTGCTCGCAATTCTCAAGAATACTGCTGCTGTTTAAGAACAACTACAACTTGGTTTTTGCGTGGCTGGGTTTGGGGGAATGGGGAAATTGTAAGTTATTTCGGCTGCCGCTACTGATTTTCAGTCTTGTAGAAACGGTTAAAATCATTGATGCTCATATCATCCAATAATAATGTATGTTGACATGATTATCAATGTATTAATCCTCTTCTGCTTACTGATGAAACAAATGTTGGTAAAGTCGACCATTTCCAACCTAAGTTCCTGCTGAAGCCAGATATTTTGATTGGTTCTTCCCGTAGATTTCGTGTTTCGTCCCTCTGGATCTTAAACGCTTGCTAATTGGCTGAAACCGTTGTCTTTCGTCGTCATGTTCACCCGCTTGGTCAATCTTTCTGGGGTTGTAAAATGGTGCAGGGAAAGATTTGGTGATGCTTTGCAATATCCGGAACCAACGAAAGTAAAAAATCGAGGGACCTAAATTGTGCATTAGATTTTAACACGAATCATTCAACCTCTTGTTAACCCGAAGGCATCTAAAATTTCAAACTTTCCGGCTTAAGTGTACTCGGATTTCTACTAAATTATCATTTTGTCAATAATAATATATGTTCTCTCTCTAGACACTGGTGTGACATAAATACATGACTGTGGTCTGATAACCTGAAGGATCATCCGCATCGCCAAGGCTTTACTGGTAACAATCTGATGATATTATTAATATGTGAACAGCTTTGAATTTGTCCCACGTCTCAGTTGAATTTCCAGGAAATTACCCAAGTCAGACACGGTTCCATTTCTTCGCGTAGACTTTGAGAAACGGCCCCATCCATCAAAATCAATCTCAGTAATAAAATTTACTCTCATGTATTTTGATGTGTACAAAATTCAATTATAGCTAAGGTGACAAATGAATCGGGTCGAATCCAACTTTTAAGCTCTAATTCTATTCAATATAAATATATTCAATAGATTTGACCTCCGAAAGCTCGATTTGTCTTTTATATTTATTATTAATTTATTTGTAATATATACGTAATCCTTACATAAAAAATTAATAACTAAATATATTTATTACAAATAAAAAAAAATTATTCAAGCTTTATCAAGTGTAAGCGAGTCAAATAAGTATAAATTTTAAATTTGAATTCGATTTGAAACTTTAAAGGAGGCTTAACTCTTGTTTAAGTTTAAGCTTGACTCGAGTCTTTAATTAATTAATGGGATCCTAACTATTCTTTTTTCTTTTTTCTTTTTTCGTGATCACGGCAGAATCTATTCTAGACCTTTACCCATTTATCGAACTCAAATCAGTAGTGTTTAGACCTTTACCCATTTCTTACGTGATGTCACGTTCTAGTAAAAGCAAAAACCCACTGTAAAGCAGAAAGAATCTGTTCAAAAGTGGTGCTACTCCATTTCTTCAATAATGCACTTTCCTCTGAAAAAGAGAAACTTCTTCAGCATTGCAGGAAATTTCTTCATCATCATTAGACCTTCGCTAGTTCACAGTTAAAAGGGTTAATAGGGAAGGATCTTGATATTTTTCTTGAGCACAAATGGCTGCAAATTTAACTGAAGGGGCTGCTCTTGGATCAGTATGTAATCTATTGGTGGCGGCAGTTCTTGAAGTAACTCAAAAGGTAGCCACTTTCAAATTTAGCCTAGACAGGCTGAAAACAACTCTTAATTCGATAAAACCCATATTTGATGACATAGAGAGGTTGAACGAGATATTGAATCGTCCAGAGGAAGAAACAGAGTCTTTTCTTACTCAATTAAGAAAAGCAGAAAAGCTAGTTCGCAAGTGTTTGGAGATCAAAAGTTGGAATTTTTACAAGAAGTATACTTACTCGAGGAAACTGAATGCGTTGGATCAATCCCTTTTGAGGTTCTTTAAGTTGGATGCACAACTCCACATGGTCAGAGATAGCAGAAGGATAATGGTGGGGATGCGAGGCATGGATGATAAGGTGGATGAAATTCTTTCATTTCTTAGTCATAGATTTCCAGGCTGGTGCGATGTTCCGGGATTTCCAGAATTTGTGGTTGGATTGGATGCGCCACTTGAAGAACTGAAGTTGATGCTGCTCAAAGATGGCGTCTCTGTGTTGGTGCTTTCAGCTCCTGGGGGTTGTGGCAAGACAACATTGGCAAAGATGCTCTGTCACGATCCACAAATCAGAGGTATCTTAGGTTTTTATTTATTTATTCATTAATTTCGCATATTTAAATGTTCTCAATATGGTCAAAAGGTTGGATTTTTCGTCTTAAATACTATTGATCAGACACTATGATGAATGCATGCCAGATTTAGTTAAAAAGACAGAAAAAATGTCAGGTTGGTTCCATTAATTGGTTTCCAACTGTGATCACAATTATACTAGTAAAACTACTTTTCCAAGCTATGGATGAATTTCTTCTTTGCTAGAGTTTAAAACTTTTTTTTTTATATATATCTGACTCTCGGGCTTTCAAATTATCCATGGACACGTTTGCTCTCATATTATCCCACCCAAAATAACTTTCATGCAGTGATCTAATATACCTCTTGAGTTTACAGTAGAACTTATGCGGATTAACCGATGAATGACTTGACGCTCTCATTACCACCCTGCTTGTGTTTCTTTTCTACTACTTTGCATGGAACAGTTGCTGATTTTTGTAGTCTGTGCACAGATAGATTCAGGGACAACATCTTCTTTGTCAATGTTGCAAGAACACCTAACCTGATGCTCATTGTTCAGAAAATTTTTCGAAGTAAGAATAAGCATCAGGTGCCTGAATTCCAAAGTGATGAAGATGCAATTAATCAGTTTGAGTCACTGCTAAAGCGGCTGAAACCTCATCCTTCACTTCTGGTCCTCGATGATGTGTGGCGTGGCTCAGAATTCCTGATCGAGAGATTTAGAATTTCACAACCAGGATTCAAAGTTTTAGTAACATCTAGATCTGTATTCCGGAGTTTTGAGACAACATTTAGACTGAAACTCTTGAATGATGAGAATGCAAAGACTCTCTTCTGCCATTCAGCCTTCAAAGATGGGATCCCTGATGTCCAAAATGACCTTGTTGACAAGGTAGGATACCAGTCATTGCATGCTCTACAGCAATTACTTTCACAAACACCGGCTCACCTATCGAAATTTCCTAATCCATAACAAACTTCTTTAGTAGTACTCTAAAACCTATGATTGATTGAGTCAGCATGCTTGAAGGCAGTTTTTAAGTGCAGAGAGGTAATCTGTTGGTACATATCTTGAATTCGTTCTTTTCTTTGTTTTAATTTCTACACCTGATTATCCAATGGCAGGTGGTGAAAGGTTGTGGTGGATTTCCTTTGGCCCTTAAAGTTATTGGCCAATCACTTCGTGGGGAGCCTGAAGCGAAGTGGATACACAGAACTCAAAAGTGGTCTGAAGGAGTATCCGTTTTCAATCCCCACTGTGATGTACTTAATTGTCTCAAGTCCAGCTTAGACGCTCTCACTGAAATACCAGAGCTGCCCGACCTCAAGGAATGTTACCTGGACTTGGGGTCGTTCCCTGAGGATCAGAGAATACCTGCTACGGCACTTTTGGATGTCTGGGTTGAACTGTACAACCTAGATGAAGAGGATGTACATACCCTAGTCCACCTCCTTGAACTTTCCGACAGAAATCTGATTAATCTTGTACTTCAAAGGTAGTTTCTCGATTTCTGCTATATAAATTTGCTACTGTTAACAACACATGATTACAGTTGCCATGGAATGGGATGTTTTGGCTACTGCAAGAGCTTACTGTTTTGCAAACAAAATTCCTCCCTAATGTTAATTTTTCTTTCTCATTCTCAGCGAAGATGGGCATTTTGCGATGCAGCATGATCTACTCAGAGATTTGGTTGTCTATCAAAACGCTCTGGATCCCATAGAACAGAGAACAAGAATGATCGTGGAGATAAACGAGAACAGCTTTCCTGATTGGTGGACTAAAGGAGACCAGCCATCTTTGCATCCGCGTCTTTTGTCCATCACTACAGGTCTTCTTTATCCCTTTCCCACTTGGTGTTTGCTCCTTAAACAGTGTCTATTGTGGAGTTTCTTGCATTTCCTCTGAGTAAGAGCATTTCATATCGTGATTGCAGAAGAATTACTTGCTTCAATTAAGAGCATTTCATATCGTGATTGCAGATGAATTATTTGCTTCAAAATGGCATGATCTGCGTCAACCGGAAGCTGAAGTGTTGGTTTTGAATTTTCAAACGAGGATCTACGCCTTGCCCCATTTCATGGAGAGAATGAGCAACCTCAAAGTGCTAATTGTTACAAACTATGGATTCCATCAGGCTGAACTGAAAGATTTTGATCTGATTGGTCACGTGCTTAATCTGAAGAGAATCAGGTTGGAACGCGTTTCCATTCCTTGCATCGGTATTCCCATGTTGCAGTTAAAGAATCTGAGGAAGATATCATTAGTTATGTGCGATATTGAGAAGGCATTCGAGAACTGTAGCTTTAGGGCTCCCAGTATCTGGCCAAATTTAGTGGAGATGAACATCGACTACTGCAGTGACTTGATTGCATTTCCAGTTGGGTTATGCAATCTTGCCAGTCTTGAGAAGCTCAGCATTACTTACTGCCAAGAGCTAATTGCACTTCCCCAAGAAATTGGAAACCTGACAAAGTTGAAGGCGTTGAGGCTTTATTCTTGTACAAAACTGTCTTCGCTGCCCGGTTCAATTGGTGGCCTGAAGAAATTGAAGTACCTTGACCTGTCTGATTGTCTAGAGTTGGCTCATTTGCCAGACGAAATTGGTAAGCTGGAGGCTCTGGGAACAATTCACATGAAAGGTTGCGGAGAATTACGGGGGTTGCCACCTTCGGTCAGGGATCTCGGGCAATTGGAGAAGGTGATCTGTGACGAGGAGGTCTCGTATTTTTGGAGATCGCATGCCGAATGTTTGAAGAAAATGAACATTACGGTGATAAGAAGAGAAGCAAACCTCAATTGGCTTCATAGATTTGATCCTTGAGATGCGTTCACTTTCTGGAGAACAGCATGGCTTTCACTACTCCACACAATATTCTGATACGTGAAATTATTTATTTCTCAAGTTGTTACACATGATGCCATTCAGTCCATTCCCACTATAAACTTGTCAAAGGCACTGCTTCGTATCTGTCGAAAAGTTGCTTCCTTAAATCGTTACGACTGTAGCTTGAATAAATCATTAGATCAGCTGCAAATTAGTCATTCCCACTATTGTCCAAGACACCGCCATCTCATCTTCTGTCGGAAGAGCTGCGCTCGCTCACTTTCTAAACGAATCAGCCCAAGTCAACCAAAGCTAGATAACTAAGTCTTCACGGGGAGAGAGACCAGAATGGGATACCGATTGTCAGAAGTCATTGCATTAAGCCATTGGTAAGACCTCTGTACGTGTTAGAGTGGCAATGAACTACTATTAAAGAAAAAACCACTCCAGAACAACCATCATTACAAAGCAGTCGTATATATACAGAACAAGGAGAAGTCAAAAAATCTTCAAGTATCTGTAGTAAAAATTACTTCAGTGTATACATCACTGAGCACAACATGTGTTTAGTAGTAAAACAAACAACAAAAAGCACGAGATCAACCCAAAAAAAAAAAATGACAACTAATAACAACAGGATGGGGTTCCAGGTCATGCACTCCTTTAATTTTCTCCTCTCCATGCGCAAAAGCTTGAATTCTCTTAAACGAAATTTCCAAAAAGTTGCATATGATGCAGGCCTTGTAACAAAAAAGATCGTTGATGTTTCATCTTATGACCAGACTACTGCATATTGTGTGTAAAAATCTTACATCCATACTTCAAATTCACATCATCATGCAGCCGTAAGCCCAAAGCAGCTTTTCCATTTAGAGACTGACTTTTACAACCCAGCCATGAATGACATTAGATCGCATATATCACCTCTCCACTGCTGTCAATATCTAGATCAGGATCAAGATCAAGATCAAGATCATCAGAATCCAGGTCATCCATGTCATCATCCATGATGTCCAGGTTACACAGGCCAACAGGTGGTATGGTGGCCTCAGACATTATCTGCATGATAACATCTAAACTCTGCATTGGCTGGTCAGGCTCTACAAACTGGTTGCCCATGGTATTTTCGTCCATCAGATCTGCAGGGAGGTTTTTCAAAAACCAAACATGGTTCTTGATCTCAGGAATGGTGATCCTCTGTTTCGTGCATATAACACAAGGCATAAGGTTCAAACTTTAAATGAAGTGTACCATAACAGAAGTTGAAATTTAGTGAAACATGATTGAGTCCAGATATCACTACTTCATTGTCAATATACAGTAAAAGTACAAACATGACATTGGGGCTGCACCCAATAAGGAACAAAACATACATTCTTTTTGGAAAAACAAATTGCTAAACAACTCGATGGACACTCCAGTTCCTGTCAAAAATGGAAGTGATCTCCACCTTTGTTTTTCTACTATATTATCATGAAATTACAGAACAGGATCAAGGACACAGTAAAAAAACCCATACTACAAGAAATGATAATTGGGAAAAAAAGATATGATAATTGAAGTTTTTGCATCCTCAACCATAGATGCACTAACCTGGGCAGGGTCTGCAACAAAAATCCTTGATATTAGATGGCGACAGTCCTCGGATATTTGCACATGATCAGGAATTGTATATTGAACCTTTAATATTTTCTGTATAGAATGAAAAAGAAATAAAAATCCAAACATAGTTTTTCACAAGCACCAAATTCATGTAGCAATCATAGCATGAGTTTACTAAATACATTTATTGTCTTCCGAAAGTCCCTTGGTTCATCAGGATCCTCAAATGGATATGCGCCAACCAACATGACATATAATGTCACCCCACATGACCACACATCTGCTATCTGAAAAAGAGATAGCATGCAAGTTACATCAGGATGTCAGCTTGCCTTTAAGATACATATAAAAACATGATAAAGCAAGCATAGTAAGACATCATCCCAAACTTTGGCCATGAAGAACCAATTAGAAACAGCAATAATTACTTCGTGCCAGGAAAAGGATATTAAGGGCATGGATAGCTAATCAGGCAGTTACTAGTTGATTCACAATAAAGAGTCACTAAACAATGCTTGAACGATTTAATTGCTCTCATCATCCAATAAATTCCAAAGTGAGCAGACAAGACCCAGGAACTCAACAGGTAGTTTAGTGCATGGCTAACCTGATTCAAAATAACCATGGAAAAGAACATCAATATTCAACAACACTATCAATGTTCAATAACACTATCGATGTTCCTCATGCAGCTTATTCACATTACTTGTTGACTTTTTTCCAGAATCCATAAAAGCACAGTCTAGGCACACAATGAAGCCAGACTATAGTATTTTAACTTTTATCCTCCACTTATTTTCATTTCCTCCATATTGATCCTCAAGGGGGGAAAAAAGGAAGCATCACTGCAATCATGACAATATCTAACATCCTCAAAGGATCAAAGAAAATCCAAGTACAAATAACTTTCCTGACAACACACATAGGGCATCAATGCAAGAAAGCAGGCACAATTGCATTATTATGAACAAGAAAACAAGGCCGATGTGGCTATCCATCAAGATGTACTCACTACAATCTAGTAAAGTTCTAGAACTCCAGCAGCAGATTATAACCCTAAATGCTTCGTGCAGCAACAAGTACTCACTGAGAAGTATCAAGTCAAAGAAAGCAAAAAAAAGTCATAATAATTCTCCAATTAAGATAATGGTACATAAAGGCAAATCCAATTAGAGAACTTAACATTAGTAGAAATTCTACCAAAAACTTCCTTGTACCTTGCCATCATATTCTTGCCTGAGTAAAACCTCAGGAGCAATGTAAGCAGGAGTTCCCACTGTAGACTTCGGCTGCGAATGTAACAAAGAGGACTAGCAAAACACACAGTGATCATCAGTAAATTACACAATGAACAAAGAAAAAAGAAGACCAAAAAACAAGTATTACAATAACATGTGCAAGTAGCTGGTTTCAGTTATCTAATAATGTGCAATTATCCAGAAGCCAACAATCCTCATTGATAGTAATTGGAAGGAAGACCTTTCTCCCCAAAACCAACATGGACACACACAAAACATGTAACCTGCCCATTCAGGATAAAGCATTTCCCCGACTTTCTGCATATAGAGACAAGTAGAATGCGAGGATTTAGATACACAACTTCATAAGAGATTATTATACCTTGGAATACCCAAAATCACATATCTTCAGACGTGGAGCTGGGCTTCCATCTAACAATGTATTTTCCAGCTTTAAGTCACGATGACATACTTGCTTCACCAGAAAAAAAAGGTAAAACAGATGAGTCAAGCCAATTAATCAATTTCTGTATTCTTATTTACTTGGGCCACAGGGTTGGGTAATCAAAACGACAACATAATGAACTTTATAACTAAACTTTGAGTACCATTGAATGGCAGTAGCTGACTCCAGATATAAGCTGCTGGAAAAAAAAACGAGCCTGCAGCATAAACAAACTTTCAGATAATTTTAGAATGTTACAATCTTGTAGGGAGTGGGAGCTTTTAAAAAAATAAAAAACTAAAAAAAATGGAGAGAAGAATATCAATGAACCTCATCCTCGCTGAAGCGTCCAGCATTGCAGATTCGATCAAAAAGCTCTCCACCAGAAGCATATTCCATCACAATAGCCAGATGAGTTGGTGTCAAAATCACCTGAATTATATATGCCAGCTCATCAACTGTGGACAAGTAACAAACCAGCTCCAAAAAAATAATGTGAGAAGATGAAATGTGTAGCAAACCTCCTTAAATCTAACAATGTTAGGATGCTTCAAAGATCTGTGATTAATAATCTCCCTCTTGACATTTTCATCTATCTGCAAAAAGCAATACAAGATGATTCAGCAATCAAACAAATAAAATTACTCAGCACAGCAGAAGTAGCTTTACATGAGGACAGAAGGCAAGCTGAGAAAAGAGGGGAAACTCTCCAACTTGAAGCTAGCATCTTGGAAGTAAAGCACCCTATCTAAAAAACCAGTCTATATTTGATCATTTCTTTCTAGTTTTCCTGGCCTCCTACCTCTTCTTCAAATAAAAGATTCAGTAGTAGGGGCCCTAAAACATTTTGGAATTCTGTCACTTGTATTCATTACACAGACAAATGGCAGCCTAGAATGGTCAAAGTTTTCACAATATGGCACCATTGCATTATAAGTATCCGAAAGCTGAATGTTAATTGATGGCTCAATTGCAACTCGAATGTTTAAACAGCAGAAATATGACAGTACCAACCAGGGATAGAAATCCCAGCCTCAGCAGTGCAAGTGGAATCAAGTGTTAATGCACGATCCAGTAGAGCTTCAAAAATCAAGTTGCACGAACAAAGAATAGTTTTTCTACCATCTCACACAAAACTCCAATAGAGCATTACATTACATCTACTTAATCGCATAGTAAGATAGAACATGGCTAAAATGCTTAAGCGCCTCAAATACTAGGATTCAGAAGGTAAAGATTGAAAGCAAGGCAGGAGAAATATAGAGACCAGAGATGAACTAATTGCTAAAGTTAGAATGGAGTAAGACTACTATTAAGTTGAGCTGATTCAGCTGAAGTGCTGCTTGTAGGGTGAAAATCCTAATTCTGATAGACCCTGTCCACAGATATTTCATACATGAGAGAAGGGCACTGAAAAGATCACCCAAATCTCTGTCATAACAATTCAGGTCTCCGAGCACCTCTCTTTCCTTCCACAGCTTGAAACCATAGGGATTCTCGACCAGCCACATCATATAGGGCCAATTACCAAAACAGGTCATATTACTCCAGTAAACATAATCTTTTTCACTCAAATATTTTGCGAAATCAATTTTTCTTTTTCTTTTTGTTTCCTTTCTTGCTATAAATGTGGAGAAAATATGCTACACAAGCTTTTAACCATCAGTTTGAGGACCAATCACATTATTGAATTGACTTTGCCCAGCAGAAAATATGCAGCACAAAAACTCAGAGAACGGGCATTTTATCCTCATACTATTACTATCCTCCTGTGTGAGCAATATAGTCACTTAGTTAGTAATTGAAGTTTCCAAAAAAAAAAATTTTTTAAAAAAAAAAAGGAAAAAGAAAAAGAACAAAGGAAAGGCCCAAAGTGAGAAATGCTCCTGAGACATAAATATTTCCAGAAATAACCAAAATAAAGTTATCCTGAAACAAAGTAACCAAGGCCAGTTCGGTTATTTAAGGCAAAAAAGAAGAAAGATGCTTCCGAATTTGCACCCAGCAAAAAGAGTATCAATAAGGTGGTTGCTCAAATTTTAGCACCAAGGCCATAGAAAACACCGATTTCGGCTTCAAAGACGAAATTCGGAAGCTAACCTTGTCGCCCCGTTCGATATACTTAACTGCGACCAGCTCTTTGGTCTGCTTGTCTCTCATAAGTCTGGCGATGCCAAAATTACCGGAACCGATATCCCTGACCAAATCGTACCGGTCACTGTCGTGCATGATCGGCATATCCATAGCCGGACCCACTGTTACCGCTGCCCGATCCATTTTACGCATCAATAATTCTTTACATTAGACAACATCAGTCGCAGAGAAGCGTCGACGTTTTCCACTCCGGGCGGTAGGCTAGGGAAGGGAAGGCTGAATACCAGCTGCAGTAGTAGCCAGTGTTGACTCTCAAATTTCTGAAATCCAATCGCTGGCTTTGCTTTGGGGAGGAGATGGGTGAGGGGCGTGCGAAATGTCAGTTTCAGGCTTCAGGCGCAGCGGATAAGGGGCGTCGCAGGGGAGGTCAGTTTCGTAAATTGCTCTTAAAAAATACTCTATGAACCATCAAGTGGTGGAAGGAAAGAAGGAAGATATTTGTTTTTGTCTTCAATAAAATAAACAAATATCTAAAAATGGTGTGTAGGTGCATGATGGTGACAAGGCAACATTAGCAGTGGGGCGCGAGGGCGAGGATATACCTGGAGGATGTGGGAACGACAAAAGCAGACGGTGACGTTTTGGTGCTTTTCGGTCGCTCCCACCCTGAGACGACGGCGTTTTATGGCTTCTTTTGTCGTTATTGATCTCCATCGTCCTTTTCTTTTTTTTCAAGAATATGCCCGCTTCGTCCTCGCAACTCAGTAGTGGTCCCTTCTGTTAGTTTTCGTTTTTCGTTGAAATTTGCGCCTCTCTCTGTGCGTGCGTGCGTGTGTGTGTGTGTGTGTGTGTGTTTTTTTTTAACAAAAAACAGTAAATGGATAGGGTATCAATGAAATGACGAATGTATCCCCCCGTTATGGATAAATTTCAGAGCCAGTTGTGTGCCATACTTGCAAAAATGAAATGACCCTCTATTTTATTGGTTTCTGTTAAATCAAGTGTCAACTCCTATTGCTACTCCTTTTCTAACTTGACCAATCTTAGAGGAAGGCTAAGGTGGATTATAGGGGGAGATTCCCACTTCCAGGTCAAAAGAATGCATTACTGTATAATATACTTTTTGAATTTTCACTGCAAATGTAATGCAGAGATTTAAATTTCTGACTTACAATCGAACACGTACATGAACATCATTTGATGACCAACCAACTTTAAGCAAAATGAAATGACTTTATCCACCATATCGGGAATAGGACCAGTGATCTGGCAAGTTAATTGTAAGGATTAACAATGCCAAAGAGTGATAGTGGAGTACAAAAATATATAGTAAAAGTGTTCATAAAATGTCTTTGATCGCGTACATTTTCTTCATTTAATGATATGTGTAAACATTCTCATGCCTTTCAACATAAAAGATAGTCGTACAAAGTAAGCACAACAGATGTTGTTTCTTCATACCACGAAACCCTTATAAAACTGTGGAACCAATGTAATATACTAGGGGACCGATCTCCAAAGTTGCTTTCCTCGTCTTGCTTTTCGTTTTTTCCTTTTTGTTAATTTTTCCCATCGGCCTTGGGTTGAAGTTCACAAAGAACTTCAGTAGGATGGTCACGCAATTCTGTATAAAGATATCCCATATTAAGTCTCATAGATTTTTCATTACAAGGATAGAGTATTTTTTTTTACGCGTGTCTAATTAATGTTATAATTTATAAACATACAAAAGAGAAGTGATGCTTCACCTCAAATATATCGAAACGTTCCAAACGACGAAACTTGTCTCATGACAAAGTTTAGCGGGCTATTTTTACTAAAAGAAATGTATTTTCAGTTTTATTTGTCAAGAAAATGGAGTGCTCCTCTGAGCAGAAATAAGTATGGAAGATAAGATTTGAACCAATTACGTTTTACACCAAAAAATTAACACACACTGCCAAGTTATGTGGAGTTTTATATTATTTGGGATACTCTTTTGAAAAAAAAAATATTATAACAATTTTTTATATGATATATGTGAAATAAAAAATTAATTAAAAAATATGTTAATGGTGTGAGCAAATAATCTACAATTCAATAATAATAATAATAGTAAGACAAAGCATGGTGGCATCATCCGGTGTCTGGTCCATATGCACAAAGAAGGGGACCTTATTATTAAAAAAAAAAAAAAAAAAAATGCGGGGGTAGGGGGGGTGGCGGGGGAGGTATAATTTGCTGTATTTCGCCGAATAAAATAATGACTGAAACGGAAATATATTCCCATCCAGAACAGTGGATTCCAATTCACGTTAAATGACCTTTTACTTCAAGGAATATTCTTGCTTTGCCTTCTCATACCTCATAGTAATTTATTTCTTGGAGGTCCTTACCCGTAAACTTGGTTGCAGGTTGACGGAATAAGAGAAACTCCCAAGAACCAAACAGCACAAAAGGAAGGATTATAAAATTACGCTCCTCTTTGCTTCTTGCAATCGATAGTTAGCTATTAAGAACCTCGGCCGATGATCAGTCAAGCCCTTTAATCTTCTCCCCTTGTGTATAGCGGGTGTCTTAAACTATAGGCATCGAGGACAGCGACACGGTTTATCCAGGCTCTGGATTTCGGCCTTGTGAATTTTTTGAATGGCTGAACTTTTTGACCTTCGGTTGGTCATTTTTTATACTATGTTAATTTTAGCTTTACAATGGCGAGCCTTTGTATCATTCCGTCCTAAACTTAGGAGTTCTTGGTTAAAAGATAAAAGATAGAAGCTGCACCATTTGTCTGAGAAGGAAACCTATCAGTCGAAAGAAGCCTCCTTCCCGAAGGAAAAGAACAACTAAAGCGAAATTTTTATTTTAAAAAAAAAAAAAGCAAAAATATCTGTCTATAAGGAAAACAAAATGCCAACCCTTGACATCTTTTATTTGTCATTTTAGTGGTTAGTTCAAGTTCTCTCATTAATATATGAGTGGATTACCACTAGCCCCATATTCAAAATCATCAGTTCGCCGAGTTCGAGTACGATAAAATTAAGTCAAGACTCGACTCGATTAAATTAAAGATTGATTCAATTCGATTCGTTTGCAACCCTAACACCGTATACACCATTTAGCCCATATCGACGATCACATTTGGGTCTATAGGCGCTAAGCATTTTAGAAATAGGTCTGTGATTCAACTAACTAGTAACTACACGGCCACACATACCTAACCCATAGAGTCAATTAGAAGTAATTATGAAATAAACTAACACGGTGGCTTTGTTTGAATTATAATTTTTTTGCAGAAAATTTTTTATATTTTTTATGATAAAATTTTTTTATTCTTTTATTATATATATATATATATATATATCACAATAGTACCTTTTTTTTAACAAAAAACTTCTGAAAATAGCAATCCGAACGAGCTAACCATGCTACGCAGGAGTGTAAACCAGCCACGGCCGTCCACGAGTATCAAAACAAACTACCAAAATTTGCATAGTTGAGCACGAACAGATGCCCCATAAAGCGTATACCAACCCATAAAGTCGTTTTCAAGCACATGAAAGCGTAACGCTTCAGCGAGCAAATCTTTAAACGGCAACACGAGACTCATCCCTGCCGTGACGTGTAATTCGTGATTACTGGGGAAATGCAAGGGTAAATATGTCAAATTGACGCTAACACCTCAAAAGGCACGCGGAATTGCTAAACGAGAAACTTTGCTAAACGGGGACGGGGCCTCGAGGGGGCATTCCTTTTACCGTTTCGTGGGACTTACATACCGTAAAGGGCAACATCCGAATTGCCAAGCTTGCCCTTTGCTCCGTCCGAATTTTCACCTGGAGTTGTCATCCACGGGAAACCCTAAACAGTCATTTCGAGTAACAATTTAGTAGTACATCGCAGACTCCGACTTAAGTCGTAACATAAAAAAAAAAACCGATATTTTTCAACGACGAAAGTAAGCGGAAATGGTAACGGAGACGGAACTAGTGGACCGACTGAGGGAGTTTCTTAGCACGTCGGACCTAAACACGACGACGACCGCAATTGTTCGCCGGAAACTCGAAGAAGATTTCGGAATCGATTTGTCGGATAGAAAAGCCTTTATTAGAGAACAAGTTGATATTTACCTTCAAACTCAGTTTCAAGAACAAGCTGAGGAATATAAAGAGGAGAATGGAGATGCCCAGGCCCAGGTTCCCGCCGAGATGGACGCTGAAGAAGAAGAAGAAGCGGTGGAAGACGAGGAGGAGGAATCAGAGGAACCCAGTAATGGAAAGCCAACTTCTAAGAAAGGGTAAGTTTTATTTTGTTGGCAGAAATAGAAATGCAGTAGCTGGTATTATTTCAGGTAGGAAAATGATTTGGGATTTTTAATCTTGTATGAGCATGCATAGCTGCATATATAGTGTTTGGCTCTATTTATGTTTTTGAAGTTCGATGCTTTCTTCTTTCGTGTTTTAGGAAAATTTTGTGCTTTTTAAAGAAGCTGCTTTTATGATTTTTTTTCCCTTCTTGTCGTGTAGTAATTTTTTATGGGAAATTTTTGGTAAATTTGATTTGGAGAAAGAGAATAGGTTGTGTAGCTGAGGAGTTTGAGTGGAACCTGGCAACCAGGGATTTTATAGTCGTTTCTTGTACAATGTGTTGAATCAGGGTTAAGCGTATGGATGGATGCTGCCCAGAAATGGTTCTACTGCTTAGGAGGTTTTTCTTTTAACAGCTTATCTTGTCCTCGTTGAATAATTATTTTGGTCATTTTCGTAGTTCTGTCACCGTATTAACCACAAAGTATGAATTACTGGCAAACAAGGCTAGTCCCCTTGCGCGATACCAATTCTCGTTTTAATTTTGCTTGCAAGCGTGAATAAGACCAATGTGGTTTGCAAAATTGCAATGGCACTCACTAAATAGTTGATGGTGTTAGCCATATCTTTGGCAGAAAAACTGTTCAAATGCAGAATGCAAATCCTGTTGTTGCTTTCCTTTCTCTTCTTAACGATGGTCTGGAAGGACTATGGGAGAGGCTTTTGTACATTCTTTTCACATCAAGCTCCTTTGTCGTGGATTGCTGATTTAGGCAAAGCGATATGCTGAGGCATTTCCCTTTCTTGTTTTAAGTTGATAGGATGGCTTCTCCATTTTAGCTGTCATTGGTTAATGAGTAGCAGATATGTTGTTCCACATTAGGCTTAGTTTATGAAGTGTTAGTTGTGCTCCTTCCATTCATGTGGCATGTTCAGAGTGCATTATTTGAGATTTTAGTGAAATTGCTCTTCTTCTTTTTTTTTTTGATAATGTTGTTAAAATGGCGGTGCCGAATGTAACTAAGAATTTTACTGCTTCGAAAGATAGAGTGGGTTTTTTACCACCTTTCTTTTCTCCTTAATTCCCTTTCCCCCAATCTGACATCTGCTGGACGTGGAAACAGACTGAAATACTTTAAAGAATGTGAAAAATACTAGTGATTCTAGTCCACATATTCAATGCTACTTGAAGATGAGTAATTATGTCAGTAAAGGTTTTAGTTTGTTTATTACTAAAACATGTAGATGCTATGTATTTGGATAGGTCAAAAAAGAAGAATAAAGAGGTTAAGAGAAGAGGTGGTGGATTTACCAAGCTCTGTAGCCTTTCTCCTCAACTTCAAAAGTTCACTGGCGTACCTGAATTAGCTAGAACTGAGGTATAATGTATTTTGCAGATATTCCTCTTCATTATACATTAGTTTACTTTTAATGTGACTGACAATTCGAATTAATGATCTTTTTCCAAATTGTGAGAGTTTAGGTTGTGAAGCAACTTTGGAGTTATATTCGGGAAAATAATTTACAAGACCCAAGCAATAGGCGGAACATATTATGTGATGATACCCTGAGGGAACTTTTTGGTGTGGATAGTATAAACATGTTCCAAATGAACAAGGCCTTAGCACAGCATATCTGGCCTTTAGAAACCAATGGTAATTTTTCCTATTACCTCTTCTTATGTCAGATATATTTGTTTGTTTCTCTGTGTATTCAAACTGATATAACTTCAGAGTTTTAGTTAGGAAAGACTGGAGTTTGCTTGATACTGGACAATATCGATATCACTGCTTGAATAGAGGATAAAGATAACATTTTTTTCCTTTTAATTTGTTTTGCTCTGTCTCAATTGATGGTTGCTGAAATACATCAAAGCAGGGAAAATGCTGTAACTTGAATAAGGATATTGTATATTTCTGATAGGAATAACATTTCATTAAGATTTTATGTATATGTCTTGTTGTCTGCTAAGAGCAGCTTTCAAATGTGATGAACTATTAGAGCTGTGTACTATTGCAGTTTTGGTTATCAGATTGTATAGCTCCTTCCTGGTATCTGGCTCAGGGTACAAGTTCTGGAAGACCTTGACCTCTGAGAGGGATAATAAGTTATCGTGTTAAGGGAGTTCCTATGAACAGGAATAGCTTTGTTCATTTTATTAACTGCATTACCCAAAGTCTATTCATGCTGTTCTGGTAGTCCTTTTTTCTTTAATGCAGCTTGCGCACATCCATGGGCCCTTTGGCTGTGTTGATGAAAATTTCATTGAAGAACAGTATACAGCTTTATGAGGAGGTCAAGCGTATGATTATTGAAAATATCATAACTAATTTTCGGGATGAGTCATCTGGAAGCTTTTATATTTTGTGATCTCAAGAGCATTTACAGTTTACTGTGTGCAGATATACAATTGATTGTGAAGAGGAAACTCTCTTATCATCTGACAATATGATTAGTTGATTTAGGGTTGAAGTATTGTCTGGGGTAGTTCAAATTCAAGCAATTAAAGTTCATAAGTTATAGAAGAACATCAAAGAATTCGACAAGCCTTTTCTAAGTGAGCGGACTTGCCTTAATTATCTTGTCATTGATTTTACATCTGCCTTGGTTTATATTTGACCTAGTCTATGCAGTGAAGCTTTGGATTTCATACTTGGGACATAAAGTTCCTTTCTTAAGTTACCTCTATTTCATCCATATAGCAGGTCTTTGTTTTTTGGGACCTAAGTTTTTATGCGCTATAGGTCTTCAATTATCTCATGAGCATTTCTTCAGTGTTTGAGGAATTATCGAAGCTGATGTTAGTAATGTTAAATTTCTGGTGCGTTGCTACCTATTTTAAGTTTTCAGCTAGGTGGTTATTTGGCATGAGATTATGTTTTAGTGTTGTCTAATGATTTCTCTATCACTAGTTGGCTTTTCATGTTATTGTCATTGTCTTGATTACTTGACAGTTTTTCTGCAATTAAACAGCTTCAGTCTCATCTACGCCAAAAGAGAAGCAGCGGAAACAAGAGAGAGCAGAAGGTAGTTCGGTTTATTGATCTATCAGATTGTATTATGTCCTCATGGCTGCAAAAATGTTTAAAGGATTCTGTTACGCATTTATTTTTCACCAGTTTTATTTCAAGGTGGATTTTCCGATTTTTGAAGTCATGCGCAGTTGGGATCTAAAAGATTGCCTCCTCGCTGCCTGTTTATCTGTTGTCCAAATAAATTATATCAGATATCTGTTGAAGCAGCGAAAATCTAACGAAATTCTTCATGGGCTTCTTTTGTTCCTCTTGTTTCATATCAAAGAAATGGATGAGCCAAAGAGAAAGGAAAAGAGGCAGAAGGGTGGGACTTCAGGTTTTCTTGCTCCCCTTCCTCTTTCTGATGCTCTCGTCAAGTTTCTTGGGACGGGAGAAAGTGCCTTAGCACGATCTGATGTTGTGAAAAGAATCTGGGATTACATTAAGCAAAATAACCTGCAGGTAATTGCTTGCAATTAATTCAGAAAATTAGATTGTAACTTGAACTTCTGTGTTACATTTTTCTCCATAATATCTCTCGAACGTTGTCAAATCCTTGTGGCTGCTCGTATGCTCATTTTACTTCTCTTGATGTTGAAGGATCCATCTGATAGGAGGAGGATACTATGCGATGAAAAGCTCAAAGAACTCTTTGATGTGGACAATTTTCAAGGATTCACAGTTCCTAAACTTCTGACTGGTCATTTCATAAAGCCGGAACAGTGAGTTGCCTTTCCGTTATTTCTTGGAAGCCCAACACCGCTGGGAGTTCAAGTGATTTACTAACAGGGAGTAGATGCAAGTGACTGCTAACTTTTCTTTTCCCCCCGTCTTCCTTGACTAATGTAGCCTTTTGTCAGCACTCAGCTCAAGAATGAGCGCCGATTAGGAGAAAAAGCGACCTGTTCAATGTTATTGCAAGTCGTAACAGTCACCCAACTCCCACATAGTCCTGTTTTTCACCCACCTCTTTATGTTCCCCTTGACTCCTCCTCCCTGAGTTAGCCTGCTGTTTCTGCTGGAGAATTCATTTTTGTTAGTGGAATCTGATTTTCCGAGTTGATATATTGAAAATGTGGAATGCACTGTAAATTGAAAAATGAATCGAGACACGTAGAAACACACAGATTTGTAGTCGGTAAGCCACAAACAATAGATGAATGATCAAACGAGTTAGCATGCCTAAAGGTATGTTACAACGAGGAACCAACTATTTATATGGTTGCAATTACTTTGTCAAAAAATAATGAGAAAAATCCCATGAAGAAATGAACAATAACAGGGACAAGTGGGTGGGGGGATGGCAAAAGGTTGCCGTCTCCTACCCAAGAAAAGATAGATCACCTGAACCAGGTTAGAATCAAATCTCAAGCGGGCAAATTAAAAAAAAAAAAAAGAAAAGAAAAAGGGCATCCCCTACTCAATTACTGTCGATGCCATTATTGATTGCTTGGTACGAGGCGAATGGATGTCGTTGGAAAGAAAACACACAAGTAGTGGAATCCCATACCCTTCCGCTCGATTCCCCCAGTCGTTTTCAAGGAGAGATTTCACGATCGTAGCTGTGTGGTGGTGGCATTTGAATAGACAGCAATCTTGGCCTGGGTTACAAACACAAATTCGACCCAAAAAGGTCAACAAGTTAATTTGCACCGCCCATGGTTGAGCAGCTTTTGAGATCAAATGTACTACCAGCAGTATTTTTGCCTTTAGTTAGAGAGACCAGACGAGTAACGTACCCTTCTCTACTTTTGTGCTTTATAATGTTTCATCCGCGTCTGCCTGTGCACAAATGGCAATGGGCATATGTACTTTGCTTGTTCCGTTGGTATGCAAATATACTTTAATTTATTACGGCGATTAACTATTTTTGTCTGTCGGGTAACTGTGTACTAATTTAGCACTCAAAAAGAGTAATGAGTGGAGCTTGCTTACTCCGTGGAAAAACATCCTTTTTGTTTTTTGAGCTCCGTTTGAATTAGCTATTTTTGGGGGTATTTTTGAAAAAATTTACTGTAGCAGAATTTTTAGATTATATTTTGGGATATTTTTAGAAAATATTTTTGGATATTTAAGAGTAGAAGAGTTTCTAGTATATATTTTGAGATATTTTTTAAAATTTTAAAAAAATTTAAACTAATTTTTATATTACCTTTTAGAGTACTTTTTAAAAATTTTATTGTATTTAAAAAATTAATTTTTGAAAAACACTCCCATCCTCCATTATACAAACACAATTCGGGTGCTTCTGTGCACCACGTGCCGCTATCATATAGCTGGCCTAAATCCTTTTTGAAGGCAGAAGAAAAAAAAAATTTTGCGTTGCATAGGAGATTATTTGAAATATTATTGAAAATAATTATTGTAACACTTGTTGTTGTGATACATATGATATGATGATGTATATGAAATTTTTTTTTTTTAAAAAAATACAGTGAATAAAAAGATTAAAAAAAAGTTAAAAATTAATATTTGTAATGCAAGCAAAAAATTTTTGAGCAGCTGTCCAAATGGTTAAGGGAGCGATACAAGTGACCATGGCCCCGTCTTCCTTATCCAGACAGCAGCAGATATGAGAGATGCGGGCAAGCGAGCTTTCGACCATCAAATATGGTAGGCTCCACATCCAACCTAGTTTGAACAATTGATTCACAACTCAAAATTGATGGTAGAAAAACAAATTTTCTTTCATTGTTTCCGAGTGGTGCAATTGAGCGTAGGATTAATTGAAGAAACGACTTTTGCTTATATTATATCACACAAGCTGAGATTCTACGCCACATTCATCCGTAGAAATTTCAGAATCGTTTTTATAATCATCTAATTATCTCCATTTGCCACATTTATCCGTAGAAATCCCAGAAGTTCTGATCCTCCTTTCTCCTCTCTGTTACAGTCATTAAGTACTTCTCATCGGTTTGTGACATCTTTTCATGTCTTCATCCATGGACCTTTTACTCACAAAACTTAGTAAAGAAACCATTTCTCGAAATGTTTGAATGGTAAATGAGACCTACCAATGACTAGCATCGATCAAATGTCTGTCCTCTACTTCGGGATGGCATCTTGGTTGCCGATTAGAGAGGCCTAATAATGTCCAAGATAATAAACACAATCTCTCAATCCACAAACCAGAATCCTTATCCCGTTTGTGGTTGCGGATTAGGATCAGAACCCTATAAAATATCCTCTTCTACTTATTTTATTTTATTTTAGTTTTGCGCTCTCATTTTTCGGACGTCACTTCTGCTTTTGTACATCATATGAGTTTGTTTGGATAGAGAGAATTTGGTTTGCAAAATTTATCCTCACAAATCCCAATCACCTTTTTATCTTCCCAATCACCTTTTTATCTCACATACATCACATCACAAAAAATGCTACATTTTCCTTAAATTATGTGGCTTAAATTATGTGGCACAGCCACGCCACGGATTCGAAACGGACGAAAGAGAATGAACTCTGAAGAGGAATCTAAAGAACAGCTCTCATCCAAAAAGGGAGTTGCTCAGCAAACCACGTGTCATTATGTGAGTAGATGTGATGAGCGTTAAGGTGGTACGCGATGACTGATGAGAGATTCTTGTGTGCTGGTTTGGGAGGTCTGATCCGCAAGGACCACGCACCCCACATTACATATAATATCATATTACAAGGAGCAGGAGAATTTGGGGACAGATGGCGTGCTAATCATGTTTTACTTACTTGCATTATTAGCATTTAGGTAGAATTTAACTGAAAAGGGTTCTGCAAATACTTAGCTTTGCCACGGGAATCTTTCTTGCTAGGATAGGAATAGGATCCCCTTAGTTGTATTCTACTACAACTACTACTATTTTCAGTATTTTGAATGAATGGAATGCTTCTTCAGGGATTATCTCCTCCCTCTTTTTCCTCCCTTTCAAGCCAAACTGGTAAAGTAAAAATAAACGTAAACCGGGTTTCCTTTCTTTCTTTCTTTTTTTTTAAAAAAAAGAAAAATTAGAACATTTATGTTGTCGTGTATGCATCGACGCGTACTTATTTAATATACGCGCATGTTTGTAATTTTAATAAATGTACTTTAAATGTTAATTTTTTGAAAAGATAAAGGTGCGTATCTTTACATTATTATAATTATGAGGTAGTTGGGATGATTTAGATGCGCTGACAAGTATACTATATATTTAAAAAAAAATTCATGTTATGCAAGAGTGTGCGGATATCATTTTCCGCTTATAAATGCGATCTTCTCAATTTTAGGGCATTAAAATGGCCGAGATTTACTTACCATTGTGGAAAAGGAAAAAAAAAATTTGATTCATTGAATATTCAACAAATCACAGAGCCGAATATGTAAATAAATCTTTTTCACCAGTCACTTTATTAATGTTTTGTTGGTCTGGCTTCATAATTTTGATTATAAAAGCAGTCACCGTCGGGTCCACGTTGTTAATGTCCCCTTCGATTCACATTTAGGGCTAAATATTTGAAGAAGTTGACCACAACTCTTGATATCTTCCTAATTTTTATTTGTCTGTCGTTGAAGAAGAGCCACTCTGACTAGAGATTATTGAAGATTTATTTATACGCATTACTTATCTGTCCTCCACATAAATGTAAATTTATAAGCTGAACCACAATTAGCAAAGAGTAATTAATGGTTATTCTACTTATATTTGCTATCCAAATGCGCTATTCAACATCAATTGGCATTTTTTGTTCAAACATTGATGAACAACGATTTTCTTTTGGGTTTGTTCGAGTGGGAAAAATAAATGTACAAAATTTCTTTTACCAAAAAAAAAAAACCTCAAAATCCTAAAGAAGCTGATTATATTCATGGATCTCGAATACAATTCCAAAATCCAACACTGCACACAGCTTGGCAGATCCCAAAAAAAAAAAAAAAAAAAAAAGCAAATTGCATGGCTTGGTTACCTTTGACAATCAACTATGAAGTCAGCCACCCCTAATAAAAAGACTGATTTTTTTTTAGGTAAAAAGACTGAATTACCCTGGTCATCAAGAATCTTAGACAATTCTTAGATTGTAATTTGACAATCGTCCCATGACTTATCAACTACAAAGTCGGCCACCCCTAATAAAAAGACTGATTTTTAAGGTAAAAAGACTGAATTACCCTGGTAACCAAGAATCTTAGACTATGCTTAGATTGTAATTTTCTAACAACAAATTTCTACACTTTCTATGAACATATTTTCTAATTATCATTTCAGCTCATATATATTAAATTGTTATAATATATTTTTTTACAAAAATTTGAAAAAACATTAATTCATACGGGACCTAAGGAGGCAAAATTTCCTCCTTTATATAATATCAGAAAAAGTCCTACCCCCACTCACTAAGAAATGGTAGAAAAATGTATAGAAAATCTGTACAAAGTCAACATGATTCCACCTTTTCTTTTCTTTTTCTTTTTCTTTTTTTTTTTTTGAAACGTGAAATTTGACTGAGCCAAACTAATCGCGTTCAGCTGAGGGTTAAGTTTAGTTGAGTTTCACGGAGACGCTCAAAATATGCGACGCCCCGAATGTGAAAAATCAGGGAATCTTTTCTTTTTGTTCCAAAGGCACATTTTCCGACTTTATCATTCCCTTTCCATATTTACCCTTTCTTTCCCATTTCAGCGACCAACCGTGCTATTTAACTCAATCCCAATCCTCCTCCTTGTCACCATGCATTTTAGTTCTATATTCTATCTTGACAATGTTAGATAGAAATCACAACAGAAAACATCCGAACTCATCTAGAGATTAGAAGAAAAGAAACCCATTAGAGATTTTTTTTTTTTTCTTTTACGTGAGTGGGAAAATGAAGTTCGATTCAAAGGAATTAAGGCTGCTGGATTTAAACTCAAGTGGTTTTGTTCCAAAGTCCATTTCAGATTTGCAAGCAGAAGTTTCAATGATCCCCGATATTCCCCTGAAGTTGTCCAAACTAAACGACTATGTCTGTGTTTTGGAGCAAGAAATGAAAAAGATCGATGGTTTCAGACGTGAACTCCCCCTCTGCATGCTCCTCTTGAACGATGGTATGCCCCGTTTTTTCTCAACTCCTTTTTTTCCCCTTTTTTCGGCTTGAAAAGAAAAAAGGGATATGGTGTTAACTTTACTGTATACATTTTTTCAATTTCATCTGGTCTACAGCTATTTGGAAATTGAAGGAGGAGGTGGTAAAGTTGAAGAAGAGAGAGGTGGAGACAGTTGTGATGGAAGAATTCATGCCTCTAAAAGGTAATTCAGATCGTGAAGATGAAAGACCCAAAAGAAAGTCAGCTGATTGGACTGACAAGAAGACTTGGATGAGCTCTGCTCAGCTTTGGACCACTCCCATCCAATATGAAAACGGTTTTGATACTGTCAAAATTCAAGACGCCTTTTTTCTCCATCAAGCCGTAAGTTTTTTGTCATTTTTTTTCCCTGAACATTTTAGGTAACCTTATTGATTCTTCTTCACTTGTTTTATATTTATTTTGCTGATTCCAGAGGCATCAAGAGCGGAGTGATGGAGCAGCAAGGTGGAGCCTATCTGATCAGGCACGGAGTTTCAACAAGAAGTTGGGAGGGGCCTTTTTGCCTTTCAAGAAGCCAGGTGGTGCTGTGGTGACGAAGACAGAGGTGGAGGAGGAGGATTACCCGCTAAATGGGCTGTCTTTGTCAATGCCAGCACTGGCTGAGGTGGGCTCAGATGATCTTACGAATTCAAAAGGCAAACATGTTGGTGTTGCCAGTGATGATGGTACTGTTGTGCTATCAGAGGGTGGTAGTTCATCCCAGACGACGCAGGGCAAGAAACAGAGGCGGTGTTGGTCGCATGATTTGCATCAAAATTTTGTTAAAGCCCTCTTCGAACTTGGAGGTGCACAAGGTATCCAAAAATTTCACTGCCTTCTGGGATTTTTGTTTTTGTTCCTGCTGTCTCTTCTGGAATTAAGTTACTCCTATTCAACTTTCATTCCAACGGGAGTAAATACTATCTGAATCTTTTGTGGGTCTACGAGGGCTTGCGAATTTTTCAGTTCAGGTGTCCGAGAATCTGACATAATTTATCCTGAACGGGTGTCTGAGTAACGACATTGGTTTTTTTTTTT
Organism: Coffea eugenioides; assembly: GCF_003713205.1. Taxonomy (NCBI): domain Eukaryota; kingdom Viridiplantae; phylum Streptophyta; class Magnoliopsida; order Gentianales; family Rubiaceae; genus Coffea; species Coffea eugenioides. The sequence goes on from NC_040045.1 coordinate 50,636,589, forward strand.
TTTGGGTATCTTTTTCTTTTCCCTCGTCCTCCATCGGTTTCCAATTGACTTTTTTGAATCGAGTTTGGAATAGAATAGCAAATAAATTTGTATTCATGAACAAGGAGGCATTGATCTGAGGATTTGCGAGCGCAAAATGCCTTCTTTCTCTAAAACTTCCCTGCCCTGTTCCAATCTGCATTTGCTACATTCGGGAAATTGCTGTACCATGTCGTGAATTTAGAACCATCTACCTGATATGTTCATCCAATTCGCAGCTGCCACCCCAAAGCACATAAGAGAAATCATGCAAGTGGATGGCCTGACCAATGATGAAGTGAAAAGCCATTTGCAGGTGAGTTTTCAATCTGCATGCAAAGCTTCCTATAACTATCTGGCTTTGTTTTGGTGAATGCCACGCAATGACGTGGAACTTGGTCCGAATTTGCAGAAATACAGGCTTCATATCCGAAAGCTGATGCCAAGCTCCTCAACAAGTGCGTCGCCAAATTACGAGTGGCTGAGAAGGGGAGAACGCAGTTATTTACGAAAGCCAAGCGCCAAGCAGTCTGCTTCTCCTGAAGGGCCTTTGCATTTAGCAGGCGGCGGCTCAGCTAAAGGGGCGTCAGTTACTGGCGGTGAAAGCATGGAAGAGGAAGAGGATCGGAGATCGGAAAGCTGCAGTTGGAAGGATCGTCATCAGAAGCCAACAGATTAATTGCGTGCCGAGGGCCCTGAATTTTGCAGATAGAAAAAAAAAAAAAAAAAAAAAAGGAGAACCAAATAATTTACTGAAAATTACAGTAGTGAAGTCGCTGAGATTTTGTCTCATCTCAGAGATAGGACTTTTCGGCAATTTTTAGCATTTTTAGTTTTCATACAGAATCTTCTAAATCTTATTCTGTTACGATGACATATCAATCAATCAATGATAGCCTCCCGTAATGGAAATAAACAAGCCTTTGTTCTTCTGAATTTCTTTTTTTTTTTTAAAAAAAAAAACGTTTACTATAGTTTCACGTATTCAGGCTGCTCCCCCTGATAATATAATTAAGGTTCTGTAATCACAGTTTTTTTTTTTTTTTTTTTCGGAATAGGTTTCAGCTCAAAATAAAAAAAAAAAAAATGAAAAGAAACAATTGTAGAATGGGTCTGCTGATAATAGGCCCAAAAACTATAACCCACAACAAGAAGTCAGAGGATGTATAGGGTGGGTGACAACGTGGGCTACAGAGCTCAGCTGGCCTGGATTTGAGAAGATTACAACCTTTCCAGCAATAATGATAATGATTAATGAGCTCTCGTTCTAATTCCCACAAGAAAGAACACTACTACTTTCTCGTTAGGAAGGAGGTAAACTCATGGCTTGACTCCAGTCAGGAAATCCCCTATGACTTTGAAAGAGCTTCTGGGCCAAAGATACTTTAATATTCACTTCCAATTTTTAATCTCATTCACCCATCTTTTGTACTACTACGCCCACATCATTTTGAAGACAATAATAATAATGTTTTAAGTTGCAAAAAGAAAAAATTTTAAAAAATATAAAAGTGAGGTTTTTTTAAAAAAAAAAAAAAATCTCTCTCATAGTAAAAATATGGGGATAAGTAAGATTATCACGTGACAACTGGGGGATTGATATTATTATTATTATGGATGGACGAGCACATTATTCTGTTTCTGTGGACAATATAAAGTTATGGTGGTTTCGTACAGGGAAGAAGCATTTGCAACCAGAACCATCCCGTCCGAGCGGACGTTTGAAAGGTGGCTATTTTCTTCGACTCGGTAATGCTCGTGGTCCAATCAATCAAGTAGCATGAGGTATGGACACGGCTTTTTTTTTTTTTTTTTTTTGATTGAGTGAATGTCAACCAACCATAACCGAAATGCTAGCAGTAATTCTTTTCTTTGAAAAGAACGAGGGAAAAAAAAAAAAAGAGCAACGTACTCCTCTATATATACCTCATCGAAATGAACAGCGCTAAGATCATTGAAGTCTTTGAAATTATTACTAAATGTGTTTTTTTTTTTTTTTACATTTTTGTCGTCGTTTCATGCGTTTCCTTGGTGTCGCATCCTAAATGGCAAGAAACATCTGGGTGCTCAGAAAATGATGTATCAGTAGTGGTACGATCTTTGAGTTAATTCTCTGGTGTAATTCAAACAAAAAAGAGGAAAAAAATGATTGCGACGGAATGCGATCTATTACCAGATACTTTGATTTGGGCAGCAGCAAATTGGGGCAAGAATCCAATCCACCTATCAAATTAGGACAAGAATCCAATCCAAGACCCACCTACCAGAATCTCAAATTTCAAAATGATTAACCTTATTGTTATTCATTTAAAGAAGAGAAAAGAAAAAAAAAAAAGAAAAGAGAATGTGAAAAACTTAGACGGTAGTAGAATGTGAATAATACTCTATCCAGGAGAATAATCGGAAAGGCACTCATACAACAGCGGTAGAGTGCGTTTTGCAGCGGAAATTGAGAGATGAGGCATTATATTATCTTACTGTCTAATACGACTCTTAACTGTCAGCCTCAGCCTCTTAACTTAATGTAGCAAAGAGTTTAAACTTAAAAAGTGCACTCAAGAAACAGCTTTCGGCACTTTGCTTGCTACACCCAAGTTTAAGAAATAGATTACTCGTCTTTCACCAATTGCCTCGTTCATTACTCCTCCGTATCCCAATACCATCAATTTTTTAAGTACCCAAGTCAACGCTAGTGTATATATATATATGCTGATCAGAATAATACATTTTTAATAAAAGAAAAACAAAAAAAGGGAATTCTGACTCAGGTAACAGGTTTTGATTTGGGACTCCTTAATCACCGTGTTTAGACTTAGAGACGCAGGAAGCTGTTTTTCTGGGGGTGGGTGCTGGGCAGAGGGGGAAGTCAACTTAAAACTTCGAGGGAGGATTACTTCGTCAGACCATCACCAATGAGAGCGTGACATCGAAACTTTAATCCACTACTGGTTTCTTAGAGAAGACGAGTTCACGTGCAGACGGGCGTCGAAGTCTCCTAAGCTTCATAGGTTTCGCTATTAATGACCCTATTCCCTTCGTCATACCTTAATAATAGTAGTCTTTTTTTTTCCTCTCCCCTGCACAATTAAAAACATAATTAATTTTGTTAGAAAAATAAATATAACTTACTATTTTTCTAGAATATTGTTACATATTAATATTAAGAATATGACTATTTTTCAAAAGCCATTACTACGTACACAGCCTCAAAAATTTCTGATCGAATCGACCATCCTCCATATTGAAGACGAGGAGATGATGATGTTTGTCGTAGAAACTTGTAAACATATAGAACAGATGCTTCAAAAATTCATCAACAAACAAAGCCACCTTTGGGCAACAAGAAAAGAGGAAAATAGAAAACTCCATTTCCATCACATGAAGAAGACCAGTCTCGTCTCGACAACCTTCTCGGGATGAACAAAAAATTGCCTCAAAAAAAATTAAAGTGTTATACTACTCTACGCTACTTACTCTCTGTAAAATTCACAAGAAAGAAACTCCTACATTTTTTTAATATGTGCCTCCAATAATATCTTCTCGAAGCTTCCAAAAAAGTGAAATTTTACAGGAAGAACCATAACCAAAAAAAAAAAAAAAAAAAAAATGAAGAAGAAGAAGTTAGTTACGACTTTCGCTCTTATATGATTCTCTTCCACCCTCCACAGCATGCACTCTCTCTCTCCTTTGTGCGATTGTTTACAGCAAAAATGACCTGTAAAAAATGACACCCAAAAAGAGTTAGAGCTCGAAAACTTTGATGCAATTCGAGAAGAAATTGACAAATCAAATAATCAAGGAGAAAAGCAAGGGGCAAATAAATTGCTTGCTTTGAAAAAGGGAACACATCTGATTTTTTATTTATTTACTTATTTGGCCCCCCGCGAATATTTAACATTTACTCTTAAAAGATCGAGCTGCTTAAGTATTACTACTATGAGTTAGGTAGAAGCTGCTTATAGTGGAAGAAAGAAGAAGTTCACTTTTATTTTTTGTTTGTTTGTTGATATTCAACGTTAGAGTGCTGCAAGCTGATCATACACAACCGTTTCAATTTTGCACGTTAGTGTAAGAAGTTCTTTCACGCAAATTCCCTGAGCTGATGATCATTAGATATGGTCAACACAAACAAAAAATTAATTAATAAAAAAAAAAATTGAAAGTATGCCCACACAAGTCATGGAGATCTAAGCATCCAATCAACTTTTGCGGTTCATTCAGATCAATTAGAGAAAACGAGGATGATACTTTCTTCAAAAAAGAAAAAATATACATATTTATTTATTTTTGTGTAAGTTAAAAAAAAAAACCAATAAAAAAAAAAAAAACTTTGGCAAGTCATGGGAGAAGTTGATTTTACCTAGAATAGATTGAGAGAATTAATAACTCCACTGATTTAAAGTCTTGGGGGTGACTCCAAAATTAGATATCAGCCAAAGGAGAAAATGAGGAACATAAATGACAACAGACAGTAAATAACAGGCAAGGCAAGGGATATTATTAATGAATGTGACTTCTAATCATGGCTATGAAAACGCCAATAATTCTCCAAACGAATCCCTACTGCATGCACAGTCAGTAAATTCTTCTTTCGTTTCAAGAAACTCTAGTTAGTTATGTAAGTGCAAGCAGCAGACAGCCTAATTCCTAAAGCATCGCATGATTAGATAAGAGCGAAACAAAGAGATGCTAGCAATCTAGGAAAGTAGGAGAAGGTAGTTACCTACCAGGAAGAAAATTTGGTGCAAGAACTAAGCTAGAGAAAGCATTTTGAGACTTTTGGGAACAAGCATATCAACAGGAAGGACCAACGCTCCTGCCCTCCTCACTCTTGGCTCTCTGTGGATGTTGCTGCTGGGCAGCTTGAGGCTGGTGATGAGACTGCTGCAGTGGCAGCTGCTGTTGAAGCATCAGTTGAGACTGAAGCTGAAACTGATTATGGTGGTGATGGTGGGAATGGGAATGCTCCGGAGGCAGCTGCTGCTGCTGCTGTTGAGAAATCTGATGATAAGGGACGGCTTCATATGAGCCCAAAGCCAAGGATGGGGACATTGCAGCACCACAACTCATGGTATTGAAGGCCGTAGCAGCTGCCGGTCCAGCCCCTTCAAACCCACTGTTAAACCTCATAAGCTCCTGCGGTGGTGGCTGCTGCTGTTGCTGCTGCTCATATGCTCTAAACATCTCCTGATCCCTGGCTGCAACTGCAGCTGCATATTGCTGTGCCTCGTAAATTTGCTGTTGCTGTTGCTGCTGCTGCTGCTGCTGAGCATCGCGGATAATCAATGGACCACCATGCGGAGCCGCCACACCTGTTGGCAACCCCATCATCGGCTGCATAGCATAAGGCATCACTGTAGATGCCGAGGGGTTATTAGGATGCTGTTGCATGAAACCCGGGTGCTGAAAAAGTGGCAACATGGCGGAGGGCCCGATATAGGTAGCTAATTCCTTCTTTGCATTGTTTAAATCATGTTGGACTTGCTTCAGCTTCTGTTGGAGGATGGAGATTAGGCCTACACAGCCATAGACGGGATCTCGGAGTCTGTACTCAGCCTCATAGGCAAGCGAATTAACTGCGTCTTCTCGCTGACCAGTGCCAAGTTCATTGAGAAGCTTGGCAACATTGCTTGCTCCAAAGACCCTGTGGACATTGATAAATTTCTGGGGTTGGTCTGGCGGAAAATAGGGTGCAAATACACACTCTTGAGTGCATTTCCGCCGGAGGCATTTGCATGCTGCGCACGGAGAATTTGATGAGGACATGTTCTTCCTCTTCTTCCTCAACAGCAAAGTGTTATTATCACTGAACATTAATTCCACTAACATCAATGACTTTTCTGAGTCATCTATGACAAAGCTAGCTAAATGAATGACTTCTTTGGATAAATTCTGGAAAAAACTAACATTTATACAACTGTAGATGTAAACAAAGCGAGAGTGTGTGTTCTTGTTATTGACTCAAATGACAATGGATTTTTAACTAACCATATTTGCACACACTTGTACAGACTGCAGAAATATTTTATGAAAAGAATATATAGGAATCAGCAAAGTTTCAATTACCTATTAAATAGAAACAACTGGAAATTAAAAGGGCTAGCAAATCTAAGCACAGAAGTCAAAATAATGATTCTAAAATACAGATTTCTTTCTCTTTTCATAAAATCAAGGCAGTAAATTCACAAGGAAAAAGTCAGAAGGGAAAACTATTGTACCACAGTTTATATGACTTTGTTTTTAGTATCGTAAAAGTACATTCAATTACCCACAATGGCTTTCCCAGTTGCGGTGAAATTTTAAGGTAGGAGTGAAAACATTGGAGCAAAAGTTGACAAATGGAAATTTTTGCTGGACCATGGTTCCCTTGCTCTTTCATATCAACTAAATCCCCTTTTTTCCCTACTAGACACAAAAATGCAATCTTTTCTTTAAGAAAAATAATTTGAATTGGGTTCAAGTTCAAACCCAGAAGCTGAATAATAAGCATTACTAATTTGGAAAACCTATATCAGAACCCTTGAAAACAATCTGCTTTACTTTACGATGGGACTGGAAGAAACAAGGTTTTGGGCATGAGATTGTGATGATCATCATCCGAACTCGAATTAAATAAAAGCCCATCGAATGCATACAAATACAATTTATTATTATTTTTTTAAAAAAAAAAAAAGAGGACGTATATATTTGGCTTTTACTTTGATTTTTCTTTTTAACCAATACTGCACATCACATTTCAGAACACAGAATGACCTCTTTTCCGTCTTAACCCCAATAAAACAGATGGACATAATCATCAGATAAAGATAAAAGAAAAACCTTACGGGTTTTTGGAGAAGGGAAGAAAATGGAAAAGACCCAATTGATATGAAAGTTAAAGAACCGAATTGGATTAACACCCCAAAGAAAATTCTTGATTATCTTGACTCTTCTAAAAGAAGGAACAGTTTCATTCCGTTTCATCCATTCCCTCTGGACAAACTTTCTCCATCAACTTGGAATGCAAGAAACTCAATGGTCTATCAATCATGACACTAACAAAACAAATGAATCAATAAATAATCAAGCGTAAACTTTCCTTAACAAAGAATCCAAACGTCAAGATCTTTCCTTATCTAACCAAACCTCCCCGCTCCCAACTCACCGTAGCCAGACAAAACCCACAGATTCCCCAAAAAAATAAAATAAAGTAAAACTCACCTGCAATTTTTATCTCAAGAAAATAAAAGTTTCTCCAGATCAATATCTTCAACCCTTTCTCTCTCCTTGCAACTCATACCATCTGACCACGTAGAAACTATTCAACACGTTGGAAGCCCAACAGAGCGAGAAGAAATGATGAAAGAAGTGACGTCGTTCGCTCAGGAAGAATGCAGAAGAAGTCGGTTGGGAATGCAGAAGAAGAAATGAATGGGACCTGGGCTCGTCGGAGAGAGTGGAGGTCGTGGTGGTTAGGGTTGTAGTGCAAAAACGCTGGATCCGATCTTCAAAAATTTTTTTTTTTCCAGGATCCCAATATATAAAGATAGCAAGGTATCATATAACACTCCAAAAAAAAAGAAAAAAGAAAAAAGAAAAAAAATGAAAAAGAAGTTGGAGAGAGACAGAGTGTGAATAAATGAGACAAAAGGAATAAACGATATTCGGAATGCAAAGTTTGAAAGGTTTAATGGGTAAAGTCAGTAGCACTTGGCATGTTTTTTTAATGCAGTCCTCACCATTATTTTTATTTTAGTTTAGATCCTCGCTTGTGTCAAACTTAACATTTTGACCTTTTGTATTTTTTCTGATTTTTCAAGCGCCTTTGCAACCAATTGAACTACGGCTTATTGTGACTTTCGTGTTGAATTCTTCTCATTTCAATTCCACCGAAACAATTAACACATTACTCATTCCTTTTTTTTATTATTATTTTAGCAAATGTTTTCTCTTGCAAATTTGCAAATTTTGTTGTTTTGAAGAGATTGTGTAATCTCACACTTTAACAAATTCAAGTTTAAAAAAAAAAAAAAAAAAAAAAAACCACGTCTCAAAAGCTTAGAGGGTTGGCTGTATTATTCTTTTTTCTTCATTGTCAAAACAAGTACATCAATTAGGAAGATTATTATCCAATTTTGGCTAATACCATCCATCCGTTATTGGAATATGAGAATCTTAAAGATTACAATTCATCCATGGTTGCTTATAATACGTGTATTTTTTTTCTTGGTAATATGCAAAGTTTATGAACCCTTGTCATGAATTAATCATTTTTTAATAGAAGGTTATTTTTCAAATTCTTTCTCTCTTTTTATTTCTTTTCTTCTTTTCATTTCTATGCAAATACTATGTCTCGAATTGTTTTTAAACAAACAAATGAAGTGGCAAAAACATAATGTCAATCACTATGCAACAAAACCACACCAAAATATAGGTTGAAGTTAGTAGTGTCTTTTGACCAAGTATATCCAGTACTGCTTCATAGGTGATGGGAAACTTGCAAATTAACATTTTGTGTGGCAATGCCTAGTCATAATTACATTTAAACACCAATCATTAATTGATGGTGATTAATTAAATATGTTTAAAACTATGGAATGTGACTTATAGATATAGATGAATTCAAAGACATAGGTTACCATTCATCAATTAGTAGTACTTGTTATCTATAAACTAATCTTAGATTTGTCAACAAAAAGGAGAAAAAACTACACTTTTAAATTTAATTTTTTGGCTGTATTAGTTTTCCTCTTAAAGGTTTATTATTTCTTTCTATTTGCATTATATGAATATAGAGTTAATATTGGGTCATAATACAAGGGAAATTTGAAAGAATCTTATGTAAAGTTCAAGTATAAGATTAATTATTTGATCACTACATTGTATTATGTTATCTAAGTTCCAAATTTTTTTTATAAGTTATTGGGCGATAGGCAATCATAAAATTTGTTGAGACGATATTATTAAAAAAAAAATGCAAAATATAGCTTTTTGTTTGTTGTTAAGCCTTGAAAATATATGTGAAGAATTTTAGAAAACTCAATTTTGGTTTTAATTTAGGTATATCATACTCCTAGATAGATTGAGAAAATTTACCAGATGAAGTTTAACATATTTAAAACTAAGGTATATAACAAAAAAATATTTTTAATTTTTTGTGGGGGCAAAAGTTTAAATCTAATAAAAATACTTAATATTTTAAGATGAAAAAACCTAATTTATCTAGAATTGTGCTGTGCCCTCCGTTGTTCTCTATGCTTATACTTAATTTCACTTTTTAAATGCATACTTGAAAGAATAACATGAATGAGTTCAATTAGTTAAATACAACATGCAATCTAATCTAAACAAAATTCGTGTTTCATACAGTACTATTGTGTGTGTCAATATATATATATATATATATAAGCAAGTTAGATGCTTGACATGTATACCATCTATTCAAATTTTCAAATTCTCTATTTTTAATATATATGAATTTATCTTGATATTCATTTGTCTTTTCATTTTTTTGACAAGTATCCAAAATTTGTTATGTCAGATTGGTATTAGTATGACACAATAACTACATGGATTACAACAAACATGATAGCAGATTATCGTGTTATCCTTTCGGTTGGTTGGCATGCAATACCAATTCAACGCTTGAAAAGTTCTAAACTTGCTATAAATTTATTTCGGGATAGAATATTCTCCTACTGCATGCACCATTTTGATTTTATTATTCTTATACTTGCGTTGGTGATTTATCTATGATTTTCATCAACTTGTAACTATACTTTGTTTGAGTAGCAATGTCAATTTTACCCAGGATCTTAGTCTTCCATGAACGCTTTTTTTTTTTTTCCCAAAAAATCAAAAAAGTTAGAAAAGAAAAGAAAAGAAAAATCTCAGAGTGCCTAGTGCTCATGTAAACAATAGGTTTGTTTGGATTGAGTATTATTTCCCCAATTTTATTTGCTTACATCATCATTACAATTTTCAATATATCTTTTTATCTTCCCAATTACCTTTTTATTACACATACATCACATCACAAAAAGTGCTACAATAGAAATATCCCAAATAATTTACAATCCAAACAAACCCTTAATATCAATAGGAGATTAACTCTCTATGGCTCATTAGATTAGGTCATTTCGTAAAAAGTGAGATTCGTTGCCATGGAGGACTCAAACTCCCCGCTGTCAGATTCAATCTTGGATCTGACAGTTAGAGATAAGAAATAATGTATAGAGGGTTAAGAGGTTAAAAAAGAAAAAAATGAAATTAAAAAAAATTAGTTTAAGTGGAATGGGTTAGACGGTACAATAGAAGAGATTGTGAATGTGAGGTTTCATATTCGAACCGCTCAATTACACTTTAAAAAATAAAAGAAAAGTGAAATTGGTTATCTACGGGGGATCTTGTATGATTATGAAATAAAAATGATTTGATACAAGGTCATTATTAAGCCGTCCAATTCCGCACAAGTTACTAGCCAGGGACCTTCTGGTTTGGGCCACGGTGTCACTAACCCGAACCAGTTGTGCCGCCATGCATGGAAGCTCGAAGACCAAATGCGGTGGTTTTGGGGCTTTCAGGGCACCGGGGTCTAAAGACATTAATTAACCCAATTTGCTGTCAAAATGTCATCGAAGTGACAAATGTGACGTATCATAAACCATCCACTGAGAGGCTGCGCACCAAAACCCCATACCATTTATGACTTTCCACATTTTGACCATTGGCTACTACGACTTAAATTTCACTTTTACGGAATTACGATTGCAATAGCTCATCCCTTTGCGCCATTTCACATGGCATTTTCCTCAAAATACATTCTCCAATAATAATACTAAAACTTATTTCATAGGCAAAATAGCAATGCTCTTAGTTTTCGCACATTAGTCAGTATGATCTCCCGAAGCCAATCGTTAAAGGGAGGAGCCAATACCCATAGTCAATGATGCAAGAAAAAAAAGCAAAAGAAAAATTAAATTAAAAAAAAAAAAAGAAACAGAGGGAAAGAGAAGAAGGATGAGAACTTCTACAATTGCAACTACAGTTCATGACTTTTTTTTTAACCATAATTAACGTCGTTCTATATATATATATAGTTTAAGTAGTACATAAAGGTGCTATGGTTGTGTTTATATTTTGACTCCGTATGGATTAAATATTATTGAGAATGTTTTTGAAAAATTTTGTTTAGATTATATTTTTCTGAACTTTTTGTAGAAAAATTATTGTAACGATTTAATATTGGGAAAATGGCCAAATTCGTCCCTAAACTTTTTTTAAATGTTGATTTAATCCCTAATTTTTGTTTTCGGCCAATTTGATCCCTAAACTTATATTATGATTTCAATTAAGGATTTTTACGGCGGCGCAACCAGAAAAATCGATCAAACTCCTTATTAACCAATTAAACAGGGGTATTTTAGGAACTTTAGATATCTCATCCCTCTTTTCATTAATATCCACCGCTTGCCACCCATCTATTCTTCTTTCATCCCACCTCTCTTTACCCTCCCTCTATCATGTCAGTAATTATGCCTGCCATTCCTAGTGTTTGCCTGGTTCATATTCAATCCATTGTGGCATGACTTCTTCACGCTTTATTCATCACCGAACAATTAAAAGTTTTGAAATCCCATTTACCGACCTTCTCTTCGGGGGATTGGGGATTGTGGGAAGTGGGAACCATTTGCCATCAAGTTAGCTTAAGTCGTTGGTTAAGCAACAAAATTCCATCTCGAAGGAATCCAATCGCAATAACTAGTTTTTCTCGTCTCAGAATGATCAAACAGGGAAACAAATGATGATTAAGGAAAATAATGGATAAATGTAATCCAACAATTTGTCCATTTAGATTATAGGATTTGAAGGAAAGATCTAATGAACGAGTTAATTGGAAACACATAACTCAAATAAGAGTTCTGCCTTTTTTTTATTACTTTGGCAAAAGAAGAAATTGCCACAAAACACTTGCGTACAGTTTTGGGACAGAGTGCGCCTGCCGGAACAAACCTCCCCCCCTCCCCACAAACACAAAAAAAACAAAACAAAACTCCCAATTCCAATTACTTCTCCAAAAATATTACCAACCAAAAGAAAAAACGGGGGAAAAATGAGAGTAAAAGTAAAGTAGTAGCTGCTGCTCCACGTACCAGTAGAAAAAGGGCCTGAAAAATCAGCTAAGCATTAGATCTAGGAGAGTGATACTGGTGACTTTCTTATCGCAAGATTTTTTGAAATTAATTGCTTGGCCCGCTATTTAGCAATCGGATCCAGCCAAGAAGCTGACTTGTTTCTCTTTGTTATGATTTTTTTTTTTTTTGTCTTTTTCCCTCGCTAAGACCAGGCAAACACTAGGAATGGTTTTTTTCCCTCGCCTACCTGCCACTCGTCTCCTCCTTCTCTCAGTCCACCTCTCTTTCCCCTCTCTCTATCATGTCAGTAATCACCAGGCTAAGAACATGCAAACAATAGAGGGAGGGAAAATAGAAGAATGCGGGAGGGAAAAGAAATGTGGGGTGAGAGAAGAAGGAGGAGATGGGTGGCAGACGGTGGAGGTTGATAATAGAGGGAGGAGATATCTAAAATTTCTAAAATACCCATGTTTAATTGGTTAATAAGGAGTTTGATCGATTTTTCTGATTGCGCCACGGTAAAAATCCTTAATTGAAACTATACTATAAGTTTAGGGATCAAATTGGCCGAAAACAAAAATTAAGGATTAAATCGACATTAAAAAAAAGTTTAGGGACGAATTTGACCATTTTTTCTTTAATATTTATGAGGTAAAAAAGTAATTGAAAAATATATCCATAAAAAATATAACAATTTTTTTAAAAAAAATTACAATCCAAACACACACTTAACATAGCGTGTATACAAAAAATTTGTTCTCTTAACCATGTATCAATGTAGACTTGCCACTTACATGGTCGCTTCTATGGTGGAAAGTAGGTTGACCTGCCCACCGTAGGCACAAAGAGTGCTAGAAGGACAGCTCAGCACAAGCATCTCTATCCATGTTTTTGGGGCCCAATTGAGAGAAGGTGACCGGCAAAGCCTATTATCATCTGAAGGAGCTAAGAGCAGATACTAATATAAATTGGGTTGGGTGGTTAAATAAATTAGTGAAACCATAGATGCTATACTGGAATAACAATAATAGCAAAAGACCCTATAAGTGTAAATTTTGATTTTTACTTTATTATCAATTGCATTTTTTGCTTGCTTGTTTCAATGGATTTGCTATCATTAGATAATCCTATCACAACAAAATCTTTTAATTCAACACTTACTTTTAAGTGTACATTTTGATTTTTACTATGATTTGATTATCCTTATCATTAGATCATTTTAATATTTAAAAATTCTCAAATTTTGGCACTAATTTACTGGTCAAATTTGTGATTTATAGTTTGTCATATCCAGTACAACTAGTTGCAGAGTTAGAATTTAAATTCATAACCATCTAGTTATTTTAATAGTTCAAACGTTCAATTTTTGAAATTTTGTATTATGTGATTTATGTTTATGATTATTTTATCTACAATCTCAATTCTATTTTCTTGGTGTATTATGTTAATTATATTTATAATTACTCATCTACAAATTTGATATCGATTTGAAAGTTACCATGTTTCGTATAAGATTACTTATCTAATTTCTAAATTAAAATTAAAATCTACCAAGTCAATTATGTCACGATTCTGGTTTTTTGTAACACTATGTTAATTATGTTTCTAAGTATTCATCTACAATTTTGATTCCAATTAAAAAATCACTATCTATGAGGACTTAGTTAGAGGGATCGCTGTTAGTATAAACTTTTTAATATCATTTTCTAAACTTTCAATTTTATCCTTAGGGAAAAACTTTTAATTTTTGCTCTAATTGCTTAATCACATTTTGCCAATATAACTACCCTAAGTATTGTAATTACCAAATTACTATAACCTTATGAACCAAAATTTTTCAATAAATTATTGTGAAAAATAAAATTTTTATAAAATTAATTCCTTTTAATTATTTATGTATATAATTACTCATCTACGCGAACTAACAATTAAATTTAATCCTTAAGATTGGAGTACACATAAATACATTTATGGGCTTTTAACTTACCAAAATTGCCCTTTAAATACATTTATGGCCTGGGAGCTGCTCCCCAGCTGATGCCAATTTTTGGGTGCAAACAAGTGCCCATATGTTGTCGAGGAGCTTGCTTTTTATTTCTCATTGAAATAGAAGGGAACCACATAATCAACCACTTCTACCCACCTGGTGTCCAGTAGTTCATTTAATAGCTAGCTCTTGCCCAGCCCCGCAATGATGTCTTGGCCAAATTTCGTTTGCTCTTCCTACCATGCACAGATGCAGGGACGGAGCCAGAAATTTATTTTTGGGGGGGCCGAAGTGTATTAAAAATTTTTTTTTGTGACGAAATAAATATATTTAATAAGTAAAATTTAGAATCAATAATTATAAAAATAATAAAAACATATAATTATATGGAGAATGATTAAAAATGGTAGCTCTGCAGGGAGGATCTGGATATGTTCGAGGGGTACGATATCAGAATGTGAGAGTAGATGACGTTTCAAATCCCATTATCATTGACCAATTCTACTGTGATTCGCCGACGCCTTGCCAGAACCAGGTATGATTCACCCTCTAGCTTCATGGTTTTCCAGAATAGCTGGTTAATTGGGAACCAGACGGACTTTGTATTTTCTGCTCTCTTTGGTGAATAAACTCTGAATGATACTAAAATTCGACCAAAAAAAAAAAAAGTGCAGGCAATTGTTTATCTACTCATCCTTAAAATATCCTGACAACGACTTTTTATATCCAGAGTTCTGCAGTTGAAATAAGTGAAATCATGTACAAGAACATTAGCGGGACTTCCAAAAGCAAAAACGCCATGAAATTTGCATGCAGCGACACGGTTCCTTGCAGCCACATTGTGCTGAACAACATCAACCTAGAATCTAGGGATGGTACCGTAGAGACTTATTGCAACTCTGCCATAGGGTTTGGGTATGGATACGTGCAACCCTCTGCGGAATGTCTGACCTCATCAGACAAAGAAAAAATCATCAAGCAGGAACCTGAGCTTGCTCTCTGCGGAATGGCTGGGCTGGCCGTCGGAATCCCCTATATATAGGGGATTTTCCGGCGGCTTGGGGGGGCTTAAGCCCCCACCAGCCCCCCATAAATCCGTGGCTGCACAGATGAGTCAGCTTTCCACCATAGACGGAACCCCACTTACATTACACCTGTACCTCCTAGCTAGCTACGAGAAGAAGCACTGCTGTAGTTAAATTTGGGACCCAGGGTGAGGGAACAAAAAGGAACAACTGAGGTTTGGAGTAATGGTTGGAGGGCGACGGGTGAGACCCAGGCAAAATGTAGTGAAGTACTGATATCCGGACGACTGCCCCACTGCCGTGCCTGGCCCCTGACCCGGAGGCAGAGCGCGGTAGGCCCGTGTCTGTGTCAGTGAGCAATTGCTTCTTCCTGCACGGCCTCTCACATTTCATTGAATGTGCCAGTGTTTTAACCCTTCCGCAAATTACATTTTTCTCTTAGTCACGTGTTCAAATTACCCTTTAGTATTTCTTTTCGGTTTTTTTTTTCTCTTTAGAACTCAAAAAATAGCAAGCCATGAAAATTGCAGCATTTTTCATGCTAGCTGCTATTTCTATGTATTTTTTTATTTATTCATTTCTTAATCTTCCATCCCTCTCTACGGCATTTTCACTCCAACTGTCATCAGACACATAATTGAAATTTCGAGTCTCACAATGTAATAACTATTCTATTCATGTATGTCGTATTATATTAATTAGGAGTTTAGGCCCGCCAACTAATAGAGCTTGAGATCGATCAAGAAACATAAACATAAGCAATGGAACTTGATTTTTATGCGTGCTCTAGAATTCTCCATTAATTACCAACTAGACAACGTGTCCGTGCTACTAGTGCATTTCATTTTGAGGCCCTCCACGGAAATAATGCAAGAAATTATGGTGAGCATCGAATTACTGAACATAAAATTCTAGATACAAGGCGAGTTTTCCTTGCCATACTATTGGATTCTGGAATTTTCATATAAAGTTGGAAGGCGGTGGCTCATGCATGCACGGCTGACTAGTCAGCCGGAGGAATTAGTATCGGTGTCACATACATGCATGTGCAACCAATGCATGTACTCCCTGGTCTTGCAAAAAGAATTGTTTGGATTGTGAATTATTAGAGATATTTTTAATGTAGCACTTTTTGTGATGTGATGTATGTGAGATAAAAAGGTAATTGGAAAGGTAAAAAGGTGTATTGGAAATTGTAATGATGATGTAAGCAAATAAATTTGGGGAAATAAAGCCCAATCCAAACAAACCTCTGCAAGGGGGGTTGTTTTATTAAGTATTAAGCTCGTCATTAGAATTTCCACACCACCTAATGCCATGATTCACGAACATAATTCTCAAAATTATTTTCATACTATTTTCCTATATCACATTCTTATAAGTAATGACAAATTTAATGCCAAAAGTCATAACAACGTGTTTAGGCATCCCAAACCTAAATATAAGGAGACTACATTGTGACTGTTCTGGGAGTCGTGGAAAGTGGTGGCTTTCTCATTGGTCCATAGTGAGTAGTAGTTTTGTGCAATTTTTGTTATAATAGTAGCATTTCCGTTTCTTTTATTTTTGAGTATTTGGAAAAAAACAACAACAACAACAGCTTAGTAGTGGCAATTTTCTTGTTCATATCCGTTTGGATTTTTCTTTTTATTTTTTTTTTAAAAAAACAAGTTTTTCAAATACAATATTACAGTAACACAAATTAAAACAAGTCAAAAAAAAATCTTTAAAAAAAGTTTTTTTATATACACTGGTACAGTGAAAATTTTCAGAAACACAAAAAAAAAATAGGTCATCCAAACTTGAAAAAGTGACCATGCAGTAGTGCACATAAAAATAATTCCTGAATGAATGATGTTTTTAGTTGATGCCTCCCTTACATTGCCGTTACTTCCCCCCCCCCCCAAATTCAATCTGACCCTGGAGGGGATAAAAAAGAATTAATGAAGCGGCGTTAGAAGATAAGAGATCCATTAGGACCCAATTTTAATGTTTCTCCACCCAACATATGTCTAATACTATTAAAACGCAATCTTACCCATTGAATGATTGATTTAAGGTTGACTTGACCACATCCTATTCAAATCACTTTGTCAACGAATTAAACAAGGTATAATTACAATTTCATGTTCTTTAACCTTCCAAAGTTAGAGTCACAACAACGAGGGGGTTTCATATTTTCCATCTGAGAGTACCAAGTTACTCGAGTTTGATCCGACAAATACAGTTTTGCCTGCTCGTCTATGACAAAATCAATACAGTAAGCTATTACTACCAGTATACAACAAGCCTTTTATTTCAAGTCGCATAAGAATTCAAAAATTAGAATTACTGCACTTGACGATCCAACCACCACACTTTTCCGTTGCATTTAGACGCCCAAAAGCCCCTTAATATTTACGGTCCAGTTGGTTTACCGAGCCACATTTAAGCCCATACATTTACAAGTTCAGCCCAAAGGCTTAAACCCCTTGAAGACAATCTACAACAATCAACCCTACATTCCAGTCATTACTGAATCTTTCAGCATTTCCGCAATACAATGTCCACGTGGTGGCGCGCGGCTGCCGGAAGCCTCAAAAGAGCGGCGGAGACTCCCAAACTCCGATCTTACCATACCATCCAAGCCATTCCAAGAGAGGTCACAGGAAGCAGAGGCTCCGCCAGAGACAGGGCCGAAGGCCGCATCCCGGCCGTCGTATTCTCTCAGAGCTACATCCAAACGAAGCCGGGCGATCCCACGTCCGTTTCTCCTTCGTCATCCGTCTCCAGAAAACGCCTCCTCACCACCGAGAAGAAGCAGATTAAAGCTATTCTTAACTCTGTGCAGCTCCCTTTCTTTTATTCAACCACATTTCCGCTCCAAATCCGGGCCGGGTCGGGTTCTTCTACTCTGATTGACTCCGGCAGAGTGCTTCCCATCAAGGCAAGTATGCGCTGCGTCACGCAGGAATCCCCATTTTTTTTAATTCAATTTGGCGGACAAATGATTGGTCAGGCCGCCGATCAGTGTGTTTTAAGTGGTAGTAGTAGCTCAGAGTGCAGGTGGTAGGACATGCTAATAATTGTGTTGTATTGCAAAAATGGACATTGTGCTAATTCCTTGAGTATTTGATTATAGATTCATAGAAATGAAGAGACAGGGGAGATAATGAACTTGGTGTTTGCATGGGCCGAGGATGGAAAGGAAATAAAGGTGGATGTGCCCCTCGTCTTTAAAGGGGAAGATGTTTGTCCCGGGATTCAAAAAGGTCCATTTTTCTTTGCTACGCATTCTGTTATTTTTCTTCACATTTCTTTCTTTATATTTTTTTTTCCAATTTTCACATTTAACATGTTGAGAATTTGCTATTTATGGGAGGATTTTAGTTAGAAACGGAAAAGAGAGGATTATTGTAGCATTTGTGAAACGATTAGTGTCAAGGTGATTTAGTTGCGCATTAGCTGATTGAGATGGCTCATGGCAGCTTCGATTGGTGACGCCCAAAAATTTGTAGTGCAAATGTAAAAACTAAACGTTAGTTTGTTGCTTTTACCTTTTATGAGCTTATCCTTTTCTTTTCCTTCTTAATGCTACACTTGGCTGAAATTTTTCTGTAATTTGAGGATGGGTGAGCTATAAATTGTGAAATCTTTTAGGCTTAGTTCGTGAAGAAGAGAAGAGAAGAGATAACTTGAAAGCTTTCTTTAGGCTTTTGCGAGTTTTGGAAAGAAAACAAATGACTATGGACAAATTAGGTTTTGAGAGGTTGTTCTCTATCATTTGACAGAATTTAGTACCATTTTTATCTGTTTCTACCCATTTCTCTTCTTCATTGGAGGGAGTTCTTTTTCAGACTATTAAACTTTCTAATTATTCTTATTTTGCTTTTGACCTGAAACTCACAAAGAGCTTTTATGTTTAGCAGCTTGCTCTTCTTTTTCTGTCCAACTATTTCCATCTCAATATGGCTTCTGTATTTTAATCAATTGAACTCTTTTCAAATCTGTTTATGGATTTCGAAGATGAGGACTTACAGATTGACCAGCTTTATGATTTGATAGGAGCTTAAGGTGAACATAGAGGAGAAGTCACTTTTCTATTGGTTGGCTTATGCTAATTCTCCCAATGGGGTATGTTTGCAGGAGGAGTGTATAGAAACTGGAGGAAGTAAACAAGGGTGATTGCTGTGAAGCTAAACTAAGTTATCTTATTGAGGAATGGTTTAAACTTTTTAGTTTCTATTCTAAATGAGATGCATGCCGTAGCTAGGACTAGGCATTACTTTATGGGCTCAAAAGATATGGTCGTCCATTATCGACTATTCTTAGGTGCCTTTCCTCTGAGGTTGTGCTATTGCATCAAACCCCGCTTAATCCTTTCAGGAAAAGTTTAAAAGGAGCATTTGGTGTAATATCATCACTCATCATTTAATTTTGTTTATGTCTGTCAGAATGCGAGTGGTAATATTTGTGTGTCTTCTAGAATCACCATGTATGACCAGGGTCCATGATAAATAGGTGCTGCTAATGGTTGTACTTGGTCCTACTATTTTACTCCTATTCTTTTGCTCCTTCTGAGATATCTTGGTGATTGTATATCTAGAATATGGTATGTTTTCTGTTGTTATGTTTTGACTTGATTTTCACTACTATTTGTTAGATTTCTGCTTCATTATGGCAAACCCACTCGCCATTGAGATTAATGGTGTAGGTTTTTGCCGACCTGGTCGAAATCAAATGCGTTAGAATTTAGATGAAGAAATGTTTTGGTCTTTATCTTGTCATATTAAACATATAGAATTTGTCTTGTCGATGCTTTGAAAGAATGGACTTCATTGTATGTGCCTATTGTTTTGACCATTTTTCAACTTGATAAATTCCAGCATCATTACTTTGAAATATCCAGAAATGGGAAAGGCAAATATTTCTTGACCAATTTGATTAGTTGTTACTGTCTTTCTGTTTTAGAAATTGATAAGGGGACCAAAATTTTGATGCCTGTGGAATTAGGCACCTATCTCTTTCATCTGGTTTTGAATGTTGAAAATTTGTAGTTCTACTCTTTCTTGCAAATGGTTGTTAAACTTTCTTGCACGTCATTAACTCCTGTGAGATAATCGTGACACTTGAGTGAATTTCTGCTCTTTCTTTTCTCTGTAAAAGCAGGAGGTTATCTACATATTGTGAGGGGGAGTCTAAGATATTTATGCCCAGCTGAGCACATCCCTCCAAAGATCGAGGTGGATGTAAGTAAACTAGATATTGAAGATAAAGTACTGATGCATGAGATTGATGTTCATCCAACCTTGAAGCTTCTGAGTAAGAATGAGGCGATGCCTGTATGTAAGATTTTGGCTTCAAAGATGCAAGACTCGGAGAGTGCATAGTAGGCAAAGCATGAAATCCCCAGGCTTGCTGTGTTGACTTTCGCTTAGAATGCTCAATGAACACACACACACACACACACAGAGACGAGTCAGAATGCTCAATTTTATTCTGGATGTATGCATTGGTGGGTTCCTACTTGGATGTTCAGTGTTGGTGAATTGCTCGTGTAATATTTCAGCTGGATAGCAATTGCAGAGGCTTTTAGTTCATCTACGAAGAATGGTTGTTGAGACAGTTGGAAGAAAATTGAAAAAACGACTGATATGTTCTAGTTGTATGGTGTTAATCCCCTGATTAGCACCCCGACAACCAATGAAAATTTTTGCATCTCTACATACAACATTTGTCTTTCCTAGTGCATTTGGAGGCATGTCAAGTTTGGCTAATGTGTCAAGCATAGGAATGAAACTTTCTAGAATGGAGTGCCTGATGATGTACTAGATTATTGGGCTTCTATGTTGATAAGATGGACACTTTCTAGATTGGAGTGCTTGATAATATGCTTGGTTAGTGGGCTTCTTCTATGTTGATAAGGTGGACTGTGTCCATGAGACCCAGTCTGTTGGCGGCAGTTTTGATTGGCGGACTGCTTTTGTGCGACTTGGAAGAATGCGTACTTAATCGCCACACGGGCGCATTAAAACTCAGAATCCATCAATTAATCCATCAATTAATAAATGTTGCTTGTAGGTCTTCTAACGACACAAGTACATGAGGTCATAACTTGGTCTCTGACTAATAGGACCCAAGGTTGCGTAGCTGTCCATATATCAAATAAAATTCTCGATTGTACTTGAAATTTGAAATGGTAAGAAGCCTTGACCTCAATTCTCAATTCAAGACTGAATTTCCTTTTGTCAACTTCTAGATCAAACAATTGTAAATTTTGAATATTTCATGTGTAGCAGATTAAGGTTGAATATTCCTTTTTATGTAGTAACATGTTCGTGTTTGGATAAGATTTTTGGACAGATAAAGAATGATCACTAGTGACTACTCTTAAGGTCAAATTTTCAAATTTTGACAATTGATTTTAATTTTGTAAAATTGATTTTGTAGAATTGATTTTTAATTAGTCAGAGTAACTCATGCGTTCTTATTTATAATTAAAAAGGCTAATTTAATAGTTGTATCGGTGTTCTTAAAAAAGTTGAAAAGCTAATTTTGATAAGAAAAATACTAAATTGCCCTCATGTACTACATAAGTGACTTTTGTGTTGATTAAATAGTTTTTTATATAATTAATTATTTTTATGCAGATTAATGTTGGATAAGAAAAAGAAGAAGGAGACAAAGATGAATCTAGAGATGGGGTTGCGAATACAAGAAAATGGGGACCGGCATATGATAAAAAAAAAATATGTGCATAACCTTAAGGTAGTTTAGTAACTATGTTAAAATTAAAGAATATTTTCGTTTGCATAAAAAAGTAGGCTAAAAGCAGAATCTAGAAGTAACTTAAGACATGCTTGTAAGTTTTAGCTTTCTTAAATCTAAAAAATCTATAGCCATGTTTTCAAAATCAGTTGAAACTGCAACAAAATAATTTTTTGAAAATCAAAAGTTAAAATGAAGTATTTAAAATTAGGAAAAATCGTTCAAAACGTCCCTCACATCTTGTAAAATAACTTTTTTCATCCCTCACTTTCAAAAGTAATTATACACCCCTTACAAATTCATATTAATAAATTTAGTCTCTGCCTAGATTTCCGACTAGTTTTCTGTTGGAATTCACTACGTGTCTTGCACGTAATTATTTTTTGAGGGCAAAATTGTTAAATTAAATTTTACATAATCCAATTCATGGTTCCTCACATTTCACAAAATGAAATTTTTTATCCCTCACATTTTACAAAATAAATTATTTCATCATTCACATTTTCAAAATAGATTTTTTCATCCCTCATTGATCATGTGTGCGAATAATTTTTTTTTAAATCCATGCATATATCTATTTGATTTCAGGTGAAATCAAATAGAGATGTATTACATGTTATCCGTACTACTCAAGTGAAATCAAATAGATATATACATGAATTTAAAATTTTTTTTAGTTATTCACTTATATTTATTTTATTTTACTCGATAATTAAAAACAAATAAGACATTTAATCCTAAATATTATCGAATGTTTATATCAAAATAAATTTGGATAGAAAAAATAAACAAAGAAAAATATGATAAAAAGAATAAGTGATTGGCACTTTCAAATTAAAGACAATCACAAGGCAAATAATTCAACTCTTGGTCTTAAAAGTGACGAGTAGAAATTTTAGATTCAAATTGCAATTTGTTAGCATAACTATAGAATTCGAATTAGATGGTATTATTATACAACTCAATAAATAAATTATTACCAAAAGAGATAGTCACAAATATTGAATAGGTTCACATTGTGAAATCATATAGATATTTACATAAGTTTAAAACAAAATTATTAGTTTTAAATTCCTGTATATATCTATTGAATAGCATATATATAACTACGATTAGCCTATTTAGGTGAAATCAAGTAGAGATATATTATACGTTATTCGTACTATTTAACTGAAATCAAATAGATATATACATGGGTTTTAAAAAAAAAAAAGATTATTGGTGCACATGATCAATAAGGGATGCAAAATTTATTTTTAAAAATATGAGGGATGAAAAAATTCATTTTGTAAAATCTGAGAGATGAAACAATTTATTTCGTAAAATGTTAGGGATGAAAAAATTCATTTTGTGAAATGTGAGGGACCATGAATCGGATTATGTAAAATTTGATTTGACAATTTTGTTCTTAAAAACTGATTACGCGTAAGGCACGTGGTGGATTCGAACATAAAATTAGTCGAAAATTTAGGTAGGGACCAAATTTGATCAACGTCAATTTGTAAGGGACTCAAAATTACACTTTTAAAAATGAAGAACAAAAAAAAGTCATTTTGTAAAATATAAAAAATATTTTGAACGATTTTTCCTTAAAATTAATTGAGAATATGTACTAAATCCACTTATTTTATCTTTTGCATAAGTAACATGACAGAAAAATGGATTTAAACCAATTTGCAGTCAAGTTCAACAATCCAATTGGAACCTCATTTACCATATTCACATGCATCATCCCTTCTTTTTTTTATTTATACAGTACATATTTTTTGGCTTGCAAATGAAGAGAGTCAAATGCAAAGTATAGTGAGCGTGGAAAATTTTCTCGGTCTTCCGGAGGCAGGCTCCGTAGACTTTCTTTATTGATTTCTTCTCTGAGGCTCCGCCAGGCTTACTGGGTTCGAGGTTGTACGGCGAACTGTTTGGCATTCCGTGCCAGCCCCTATGCGACAGGCGACTGGGTCATCAGTCAACACTATATTCCGATAACTGTAATATATAAAATTGGAAAATGCTACTCTATTAAAATAAAGTGAAAGATAACTCAGCTGCGCGATGGTAATATAAAGTCGAAAAATGTTACTCAATAATTTTTTTTTTACTTTATAAATTTTTATATTTATATTTATCGCTTAAACTTGTAATTTTTAATTGCTTCTTGCAGGTAAATTTTTGGTGTTTCATCTTTAGAACGAGTTTCACTGATAGAGAGTTTTTCTACACAATTTTCTCTTATGTCCAGATATGCCCAACGGTGGACGGAGTAACAACTAACAACTAGGAGTATTTTTATTTTTATTTATATTTAAAAAAAAGAACAACTAAAATTATTAGCAAATCAAAAGTGCCAATTTTTTATACATTATTTGTAGTTTAAATTCTAATATATATATTTTTATCGATTTTGCTTAGTTTTCACTTTACACCCCTAGTTTCTTGCATGCATCACTTTGTCCCCTTAACCTTATAATCTTTTTCTTTTTGAGTAACAAAATTTATTTTATTTTATTTATAAACACTCAAAGTTAAACTCGATTATCTAGTGTGTTGTATGTGCTCTTTCCTAGTTACCAAAGCATAGAAAATAGCACTTGATTATGAGTGTAACTTACAAGAAAGGTTGCTTAAATTATTTTTTCTATTTTCAAACTAATCATAACTAATCGTACATTTCTAACAAGAAAGAGTAAATTTTTTGATATAATAAGAAGGTAAAAAGTTACTTACTTTACAAGATAAAAAAGAAAAATCCAAGTGGACTTTGGGCTTGTTCATAAATGGGTATAAGGACTTGGTTTTAACCTTTGATTATAAAACAAATTGAGTAAACCTTTTATACACTCACGGTGCATACATCATCATGATTGGAATTATTATGTATTTAACGGTGAAAGTGTATACACAATCAGTGTGTAAAAGATTAATTCAAAAAGAAATTTGATTTATTTAAAGACACAATAAACTAAAAACTAATTTTTTTTTGGGGGGGTTCACTTCTAACTGTAATTTTGAGAACTAAAAGTAATTTGGAACACGCTTTTTGTGAAGTCGTTTGAGGTTGGTAGTTGGTACTTAAAAATCCAAATAGACAGAGTGAATTGAACTACTTTTCTCAATCCCGTTCCACTCTATACGAGGATGATAAGGGAGAAATTTGTGAAAAATAGGGGTGAACAAATTGCAAAAAGGGAAAATGAGGAAAACAGAAACAGAAAAGAGAAAAAGTCTAACTGTCGACCTTAGCTAATTTTAAAAAGTGGCAGGACATATTGACCTTTGGAGGGAGACAGCCTCCTTCTCTCTCCGCGGTCTTCCCCACTCCTCCATTTTTATTTTTTTTTGGGTTGTCTGGTGGAGCTACGTTCTTCTCGTAACCGCGTTTCTTCAGATTTTTGCTTCATCTTCTTCCTCCTTGATTAGATTTGCATTTTGTTTAGTGAATTTTAGTTTGTTTTCTTGATTCAATTAAGCTGCATCTTCCTACGGTTGGTTGGTTCTCATAGCTCGAATAAAATTTTAAATTTTGCGAATTGAAATCCATAATTTCCTTGCCCATGAACACCGGAGCGACCATATCACCGTACAATGCATGCCCACCACATTGTCCTCTCCACTAACAATGAAAAAGCCAACAGCCAGTTGGTTGCAAAACGCATTTTCATTCTCCTCGTCTTCCTCCACCAAATCAACTTCCGATGATAGCATAATCAGCGGCCGCTACGCTGCAAAACCGTCTCTGTTCTCCAGCCGCGGTGGTCGGAGCGGCCGTCTGCTCACGCGAGCCAAAAAGCTCCGGCATTTGACCGATTGCGACGTCGAATTCTCGCGCAGCACTCGGGCTTCTTTCGACGATTCGCCTGCTAGATTATCTATGGGCGCTTTTTCCCCAGCTGCTGCGGCTGCCGCTCCGCCGTCTCCTCAACCCCTTCCCTTGCCGGAATTGCAGATGTTGCTCCGTCGTGATTCTAAATCTGCTTCCGACAGGACAATGTCAAAAAATGTCCCTCTGCCGTCGCCGGGGGAGGCGCATCAAAGGGAGTCTGGCGCAGAGGAGAAAGAAAAAGAGAAGAGCGATTGTCTCAATGGAGTTATGACTAATGATGCAGCCACGTCGAGCAATGCGGCTGGGAGGTAAATAGGAAAATAAATTGATACTTCTGGCTCACATTCCAAGTAATGAACGTTAATGATTCGTTTTATTTTATATACCTACAATTAATCATAATTGCACTTAAAAGCTTGGTTTTTTCTTGCCCTTCACAAGCTCAGAAATCTTCAGCATTTTATTTGGCTTATTGGAGGCTGGTTAGACTATAAATATCCTCCATTCTTCACGGGTGAATTTTTTAAAAATGCAATGCTTCGTTTCAAGCTTTAAATGAGATTCTGAAGATGGTCGGTTGTGTACATTTTCAGCTCGGTTGGAATGAATAACTATTAAGAATTGGTTGTTTAGGTATCAGATTATGGCAGACATATTTTTTCGTTGCCCTGATTATACTCGTGCTGCTTTTTGGTTAGAGAGAGGATTAGCATGGTTGGTATTTTTGGAAATATACTCATTTGACAAGTGGCAAAGCTTCAAGATTAGAGTTTTAACGAGAAATTTTAATTTATTAGGAAGGTGCTACAGAGATTGCATCGGAGAGATATAACACTAGTCAAAGGCAGCAGAATATGTCAACAACCTGTAAATGTGGGTTAATGCAGTTGAAAATCCAGATTTGGATGCTCAATCTATTCTTATCCAATCATTTATTTTTCATACTTTAAGCTTATCAATCTAGAATTTATTTGCCTGAAACATGACCTGTTCTACATGTGGATTTTCAATCGTTTGAAATTTTTATTCTCAAACTCTTTGGAGCAAAAACCAATACTAGGAGCAGAGATCCTGAAGCCCATCTGTTGGTTGAGTTGGATGAAAAAGTTATAAAGTTAAATATCTAGAATTATACACTTTTACTCCATAGGGATCTTTAACAATTATGTTTTTAAGATAATTGCAACATTTGATTTTTCATTGCACCATTTGCTGTGTCTTTCGTCATACAACTAAACCACTCCATTGGATTTGCATTCCTGATGCCCTCTGAATCTGGAAAAGCTTGACCTTTATCGATGTTGTTTTCAAATCATGCTTATGCAGGTTAATAAGCCAAGATGCTCAGAAAAATGTAGAAAATACTGACAATTGGTCATCTAGGAAGTCACCTCCAAAGGTGAATGGTTCAGAGAGAAATCCCGATAACTATAGAATGAGTACTCCCCTTAGTGCTCCTGCTAGTCCTTATGCAAGTCCTGCACTTAGCCCACACAGAAATGCTGGGGATGTTTTGACACCTCAGTACATGACTCCACCGAGTCTTTTTCAAGTTTGGTCTGCACCAGAGATGCCTTCTCTGGATTCAACACTAGTTCCTGGATTCTCCTATCAAAGCTCCTCTGAGATAGCTGCTTTTCCTGTAGATAATTCTTCACTGCCTAGTCCAAAAATTAACCTCTCCAAAAGTCCTAATGGGCCTGCATCACCATTGTGTAACAAGCTATCAAGTGAGACCTCAGTGCCACGACATGATTGCAATGCTCAAGCCAGTGTCAGTGTCCATCCCTTACCTCTCCCTCCAGGATTTGCCATGGCTTCACAGCCTACCCTTATTCCCCAGCTAACTCCTAAACTGGATATAGCTCCCATCAAAAGTCAGTGGCAAAAGGGAAAGCTCATTGGGCGTGGGACTTTTGGAAGTGTTTACGTGGCCTCCAACAAGTATGGAAATTCTGAACATTTTTCCAATTCTTTTCTATTTTCTATACATTTGCTAGATTGTTCTTTTTGACAGAAAAACTGGAGCTTTATGTGCAATGAAAGAGGTTGAAATGTTGCCAGATGACCCAAAATCTGCTGAGTGCATAAGGCAGTTAGAGCAGGTAAGTTTCGAGTATGCATTCTGTTGTGCTGTGTTTTACTTTGTTGGTCTTCTGCTTGATTCTTTAGCTTGGTAATTCATATTTGAAAAATACAGAGTGTGCTGCTAAATCCGACTTTTTCTGGCTGCTTCTATTAGCTGATAATGACCATCCTATTGGCCAACACAACATTTCAAGTTGGCAACTTTGAGAATATTTGTGTTCTATCTGACAAAACTTTTAGGAAAAGCATGAAAACTGCATCCCATCCATCATGTCCACAGTGATATTGGCAAGTAAACGACAAGAAAATTATTTGTAGTAGAAAAAAAAGTGTATCAGTTACAGCTATTATTGTAATTAAAGCAGTCACAGCTCCTTGTTTCTTTTCTGGTTAGCCATGCTTCATGAGAATATGCTAATAATTCAATCAGTTGAATGTACAACTTGTTTGTGCACTTTTTTAAGGGCAAATTGTGTTCATCTCTTTTCAAGGCATTTGATTAAACACACTTAACAGATCACTCTTGATTAGGTTTCAAACAATATTTTAGTGTTATATGTGTTCTGATGACATTTGTGGGGAATACTACATTTCCATGTACTTGCATGCCTATTTTCTGAAGCAAAATTAGTTTTTCCCTGCATTTTGCCTTTTGTCTTTGATGGTTTGAAATTAAGTACCAAAATTTTGGCTACAGGTTCCATTTTCTACTTTTCAAGCCACAAAATTGACTGTTTCTTTAAATGTTATATCATTGTCTCAGGAAATTAAGGTTCTCAGTCATCTCAAGCATCCGAACATTGTGCAATATTATGGTAGTGAAGTAGTAAGTATTCCAGTGGGCCATTCATTATGCTCCTCAGTGACCTCTTTACAGGCCTTAAGGCAATTTCTTGATTCTGTAGGTTGGTGATCGGTTTTACATATATTTAGAGTATGTTCATCCTGGTTCAATCAATAAATTCATTCACGACCACTGTGGAGCAATTACGGAATCTGTTGTACGGAACTTTACTCGCCATATTCTTTGTGGGCTAGCTTACTTGCACAGTACGAAAACAATACACAGGTAAATTCAATACTCCAAAGTCTGGTTTCAGGATTTACTAATGCGGCCAAGTGGAGTCTGGCGCGGTAGATTTCCTGCTTCTTTGATTTGCCAATAAATGGATTGTAATAAGGGGAGCCTTTCCACGCCTTGTGCATCTGTTATTAGAGATTGTATGAAGATTTCATGTTATACTCTGCTGTAACCTTTGCCTGTTTTCTATTTCGGGTGATCCCCTTTTGAATTTCTGTCGTAAGACCTACATCTGAGTTTAGAGATTTACTTCACATAAATTTGACCATCACCGGATTTTATAGGGATATCAAAGGGGCAAATTTGCTTGTGGATGCTTATGGGGTTGTGAAGCTTGCTGATTTTGGGATGGCCAAACATGTAGGTGATGATTTCTGTATCTACTACAGTTTGTATCATTTTGAAATGAAAGAAGGGAAATTATTGTTTGTTAAAAAAGGCCTATATATACAAAGAATTTTCTTACTTGTTTTTTTGGAGTTTGCTGTTGATTGAACTCTTCAGTCCTCAACACCCGCCCCTTTTCCCCCTCTCCCTCCCTCTCTCTCTCTCTCTCTCTCTCTCTCTTCCTGTTTTGCGGCCAGGCAATGTATTCAGCATTCTCCTTAACTGTTGTATGAACATTGATACTTGTTGCATCATAATATTTTGATACATCATATATTGTTGGGTTATGATTTGGTTAAGGCAACAGCAAGGGTAGCTAGCTAGGAAAGCTTTGCGGTGTTGGAGGTGAGGATTGCCTTAATTCTTTCTACAAAATCGACGTTAAGTTCAGTGTTTGGTGAGGTTGAAGCACATTATTTGATCTTGGGACATTCATAAAATATGGTTATAAATTTTTATGCTCTTTATAAAATATAGTTGAAGCACATTATATCAATTATAAAGAATTTTTATGCTCCTAAAGTAAAAACAAAAAGCTGTTGAGGAATCAAACTTTGTGGAAAAATATCTCAGCTTGAACATATAGCAAGTTGTTATAGAGCCTTTCCTTGCCAATGAAACATCAGTACTGCACTTTTTCAAGGTTGAATTTCATAGTTCCAGGGAACTGTAAGATTAGATCTGAGGTTTTGGTGGTACCAACGGAAGAATTATTGATGTTGTGATCATGTCATCTGATGTCATCTCTTCATATATTGAAAATTCTTTTGTTGCTATTTACTTTGACTTCTTGTTGGCAGGCTATTTCTGATTTTTATCATGATCAAACTTAAAGGTTTCTCTTTCTGCAGCTCAGCGGCCATGCTGCTAATCTTTCTTTAAAAGGTAGCCCATATTGGATGGCCCCAGAGGTATAATCTTCTCCAAGATAATGTTTCTGAAAGCACATTGTCTCGCCTTCTAGATCTGATATTAGTTTATTTCATGCAGCTCTTGCAATCTGTGATGCAACAGGATTCTAATAGCGATCTGGCATTGGCTATAGATATATGGAGTTTGGGTTGTACAATTATTGAAATGTTGAATGGAAAACCTCCATGGAGTGAGTATGAAGGGGTAAGCTCCGATGTTCATTTTTATCGTTGAATTTACTTGATATTAGCTGATTAATAAGCTTGCTTTCTGGTGGTAGCTCCCTCAGAATGTTGGAAAATTCGCACATTTTGTTTGCTTTTCTTGATTCACTTCAAGTGCAGAATAACATTTTTGAATATGATCTCTTTGATAAATTTTTTTGGTTGATTAGCTGGAACCATTTCCTTCCACTTCTTCCTTTGTTCTCTTTCATGATTGAATTAAGCACAACTCATTAAATAGAGTTTGTCTTAATTTCTCATGAGATTGTGTCGGTACCTTACACTAGAACCTATAGGATTTTATGCCATAGTACAAGGCACCTTATGCATGGTACTAACTAGCATAGACAAAAAGAGTTGACTTACTATCATGTATCAGTGTCAGCATGATCTTGTTGTTGCAATATGTTAAATAAAACTACTAAAATCAAGATTCCAAGGAATTCTGTCCCCATTTACATTTATATTTTTCTTTTTCTCTAGAGGGATGGAGGGAGGGAAGAAGAAGAAGGATACGATTAATACAACACGTGTACTTATGTTCCATTTGCATCAGAAAATTTTGATTCAATTTTTAGTCTTTCATTTGAGCTTGTAATCTGCAGGCTGCAGCCATGTTTAGGGTACTCAAAGAGACCCCTCCAATACCTGAAAATCTGTCAGCAGAAGGGAAGGATTTTTTGCGTTGTTGCTTTCGTAGGAATCCTGCAGAAAGGGCTTCAGCTAGCACATTACTGGAACACCGTTTTGTTACAACCTCTCATCCACCAGATATTTTATCCTGCAGTCTGTCTCTTAGTGGGATGAAATTGAGGGTAAACTACTTCAGCAC
Organism: Coffea eugenioides; assembly: GCF_003713205.1. Lineage (NCBI taxonomy): Eukaryota > Viridiplantae > Streptophyta > Magnoliopsida > Gentianales > Rubiaceae > Coffea > Coffea eugenioides. Next base: position 50,667,823 of record NC_040045.1, read on the forward strand.
ATTGTCCTAATGGATGGCTTCTCCATGTTTATGGTTTATTATTGTTTATGCTATTATGTGTTGACAGGATGATGCAAGTTCCCAAAGAGAGCGCTCAAACAGTAAGCTTGATCAAGTCCCTGCATACTCAGATATGCATATTGCCAAAGGAAAACTGACTGACAAGTAAGAGTTACTCTATGCTTTAAAATGTTCATTAATATTTTATACACCATCTTTGCAAGTTTTTACTTTTACAAGCAGGTCTATATTAATGCCAAATCATCTCTAAAATCTTGTCATTTCACCACATTCATGTGAACCATCTATTGTAAGCGCTGACTACTGAGTCGGCAGTTGAATTAGTGTTAACTTTGAAATGTCCTTGTGCTTCAGCTACATTCATGGTTCTCTTGCTCCAGTGAGATTGGCCAACGATGTCGCTACAAAACTTTAACACTACAGGTGGTAGCCCTGTCATTCACCTCATTCAACATTGGAGGTCCTTCCTAGTCCATCTCCACACTTGGATTCTGTTATGTGAAGTTATTCATGAAGAGAGGCTAACAGTGAACCATTACAGAAATGGAAGGCGATCTAACACTTGTTTTAACGTGGTTTTCCATAAAGACCTCAGTTTACAGATGCATTGGAACTTATTGTGCTCTTGTAGGTAGCTTGCAGCCATAGGAATTGCTGTCAGTAGGCTCTTTGCCTCTTTGTTTCTGTTCATACTTTGAGAGATAGAAGCACAATAGTCGCAGGACCTGGGTTTTCAGAAGTAGGAGTTTGTGTCTATTCACAAGGTGTAGGGCTTGAACAATATAGCAGCAACCAAAGCCCAATTATGATTCTTCAGTCAGAGAATTCAACAACGCGGTTCTTCTCTGATGTGGAACGTTTATAAGCATGCCGGGCCAGAGTTGAAAGAATTGTAAATATCATTTTGAATATTTGATCAAGTCACTGTGCTCCTGCTCTTCAGGATTTTTTCTAGCAAGACAAAATTTACTTGTCAACTAATCCACAGATTAAAATGTAGCCAGCATGTTTGAAAGAGGTTGCTGTGTGTGTCCCACTTCCCATCTGTGGCCCTCTCCGTGCGCCTCTGTTGTCGGAAGATACTCTTTGGGAGGAAGAAGATCTACCATTATAAGATCTGTGGAGAATAGTAAGCCTTCTCCTTCTTCTTCTTGGACAGATAATATCACAAATTTGAGCTGTTGCAGCAACAAGACATGTGCCATTTTTCGTTCCTAACATTTTTGTGACTGAGGTGGAGGATGCTGCAACTTTTTTTTGTCTTTTTTTTATTTTTTTTATTTTGGGGGTAATTAACTCTTTTTAGTGGTATAGTGAAAACGTACACACTAGTGAGGGGGATCCCTACAGCTAACACACAAGTATATCAAACATGCAAACCTGCAATAAAAGCCTATAACTGCCGGCAGACTAACACACCGAGAATCAACAAACGCAAAAAGAACTAGAAACAGGAAATGTGCAGCTTTTTACAAAAGGCATCTTGATATGCCTTGAACACCTTCCAGCCAGACGCCAATTCTTCAAACATCCTTCACAACCTGCTCAATCACAACAATCAAAGAACATGCAGTAAAAGCTTTTGACTTGGCCCATTTGAATTTTTATCTTTAGGAACTTCTATGGAAAAAATTTGATGGAGGTAAGATAAAAAGGTAAATAGAGCATACATATGTTTAGAGAAAACTTAAAAATTTTAGTGTGTAAACTCACATTCCAAACAAGGGTGCAACAAGGTGTGGAGCCACTACCGAGTGGAGGAGGGTGCAACCGGAGAAGCCTGTGAAGATTTTTCACAGAGCTTATGTATTGTATGCGCCCAGTAGGATGGTGGGAGCTAATGTTTTGATGACTGATGCACAAACCACGAAGTCAGCAATCCATCTAAGCATCCGTTTCGTCGAACGATTAATATTTGTTTGTCCATTAAACTAAAGAGGAAATAGCGCGCGAAGCGAACGCGAGGGACCTTCTTCCAGGGCAATCCGAGAAACGACATCGTTCCGGGCATGGCGTTTCGTTATCGTGAATCGTGTAAGATTAGGTGGTCCCAGGTCAAAGTAAAGTCCACTCCGTCAAAACTACTAGTTAACAATGGTAAGAATAAAGAATTAATTCTAATTGAATCATCCGGAAAGGTAAGCGGGAAAGCCATTGATTAGGAATTTAGGAATCGGATACATATACGTATATATATATATACAAAGTCCTCCCCACAACACAACAACGGTAGTCACTACTGCTACTGGCCCATCATCCATATCCATCCACGCTTCTACGTCTTCACCGACAAAAAAGAGTGCAAGTTTTGAGATGGAACCTCCCCAGGTCCAAGCAATAGACGGCAACTACCCTCCACAGAAAGATGCGCAGGACAAAGTTATGAATGAATGGTACTTTTACTTCTCCATTCTTGTTAATCCTTTCTAGTTTCTTCTTGAAATTCCCATCAATCCTTTCGAGTAAAATTACAAGATTTAATACTGCTAGTTAGCTGTTGCCATTTTTTTAAATAAATTTTTTGGTTCTTTTAATGGGTTTTGTTTGATGCAGTTGTTCTTGCTTCTATGACTGCTCGGATAGCCGTCTCGAGTACTTTTGCTGCTACGACCTCTGTTAGTTTCTAGGATGCCACGGGAGTACGTTTACAGTTTATCGACTTCTTTTGCTTTAGTTATAAGAGCTGTCATTTTTCTTGGTGTTCAACGGAAGGAACAAGTTTATGGTCTTTGTTCTTCGTTCTTCAGATCTGTTTAACTTTTTATTTCTCTTTCGTTTTTTATTTGTGGCTGATATGATATGATCATTTGCGTTGTGGATATTGATTGCTCGAATCATGGGATTTTTTATTTTTTTTTTCTTTGTCTTGATTGGGCCTTGTTCTGAAACAAAATTGCATGGAATTCGGCCGACCCATTAGGAGCTTGTCGGGAAAAATTCACTCCGACTTGTGATTGAATGCTGCTGGGGATGGAAAGAAATAAAAGGGAGGAATCATGCAAAAATAAAATAAGAAAAGGATAGATAAGAAATCGAGATTTATATGGATGATCGAGTTATACTTCATTCCTTTTTAAATGCTTGGTCGACTGTGTATCGCATTGGTAGGGTACTAAGATCAATGGTTTTGATGTAAACTTAATTCAATGTTAGTACCACAAGTTGTAAGGTATTACCATTGAACTTCCATGCATATATCTTTAGATTTTTATAGATATAAAAAAGTGAAAGATTGACAGCTTCCGAAGGCATCAAGGGATTTTGTTCCTTTTTTTTTTTTTTTTTTTTTCTCCTTTTGTAAGGGGATTTTATTCGCTTTCTAGCCAATGTTCCCGAATCCATTGTCATTTGCGCCTCTTAAATGTGTATAATTCATGCCTCAATTCATGGCCGGATATTAGGTATATCAATCTATTTGGATAGCTCAAATTTGCCAAATAACTCATTTTTCAATTCACTTTTTTATATTTTTAATCACCTTTTTATCTCATCTCATGTACATTATATCACAAAAAGTGTTATAATAATTATTTTAAATAATACTTTATTCAAATGGCTGACGAGTAACTACTTAAAACAATTATTTTTATCATTTGTAGAATAGAAAATAGGAATGTGACCCACGTTATAATTTTAAACTATAAACCACTTTCGGCTGGGAATTTCTTCTCAAATTTATGATTAACTTATCTTTCGCGAATATTTAAAATCTTGAGGTATGCTACTGGAATCCTGTTACACACACACGTACGTTTTTTTCTTGGTAAAAACTAAATTTAATTCCATTTTCTTCCCTTAAGAGGTACAAGTGCAAGCCCGTCATTTGTGCTATACTGTTGGAGCAGCAATTTTAGCCCAAACTTCCTATTGGGCCCCTTTTTTACCAGTCCGCTGGAGCTACTCCAGCTAGGCCTGTCAACGGGTCGGGTCTAGACCCGGATCCGGACCGGATCCGTGAAATTATTGTGGGTATGGGTAGGGATTTAATTCCGTTTCCCGGATCCGGATCCGGATCCGTTTTGTCAAACAAAAAAACGGGTCGGATACGGAATATAGTATTCCGACCCGTATTAGACCCGGATCCGGATATAAATGAATTAATAATTTAAAATATATATATTTATCAATATAATTTGATTAGGGTGATGTATTTTAATAAAGTTAATTTGATTTCTTTTCTTATTTGGTTTTTTCTTTGCATTAGTTAGAAATTAGTTTACAAATATATTTTTTCTCATTTTTATTAGAAATTATAAATTTTGGTAAATTTGTTCGGGTAGACCCGGATCCGGATCCGGGACCTGCCGGATCCGGATCTGGAACATAGAATAAAAGACCCGTCGGGTAAACGGGTCGGATCCGGATCCGGCACAGTAATTCGGGTCCGGGTCCGGAATAATGAATTCCGGCCCGGACCCGGCCCGTTGACAGCCCTAACTCCAGCCAGCTAAATTCTAATTTGCAAACTGAAGCTAAGGGTTCATATGGGAGTTGACGATTTGAACAGAAAAGAAAGGAAAAAAGAGAAAGTTTGATTTTCTTTTGTTTGTGAGTTTTTAGTAAGGGAGAAAAGAAAGGAAATGGAATGATGAATAGTAGGCAAAATTTTTCCTCCCAAATTGGAGAGAAAGTTAGAGGAAGCTTGTGAAAATTTTTTAAAATTCTTATTTTATCCTTAAAAATATTTTGAACAAATATTTCATGACTTTCATGTCCAAAATCATTCCACTAATTCTCAAAACGTCTAAATAACATAACAATCTCTTCTCTTCTCTCATAACTTAAGTTTTCCCTTCTTCTCTTTTCTGACCTAAACTCCCAAACCAAGCCTAAAATTTCGATCTATATCTTTGTTCGTCAAACTAAATAATAACCCTAATCCGAAATAATGCTCAACCACTGAAAATCACGTGCTTAATGAATCAAGAGCGGATGTTGAGGCTATTTTGAATATAGCACAACTGACTTTTCAAAAACCACTCTTGAAATTAGTGGCCATGCAAGCAAAACTTGATAAGAGACATGTAACATGACTCGAGATATAAGAGTGCAGCGTAAACTACTACTTTTTTCTGTGTCTCATTTGGAACAAAACACAATACCAACAAATTATCAACATTTTTCGTGGCCACTATACATATCCCGGCCGTCATGGTCACTTTTTAATTAATCAAGTGGTCACAGTAGCAAGAAACTGAACCACATCCAATGTCCCTCGATGCGATGGTGCGTCTGCATTAATAAAAATCTCCCAGTTGACCTGAATATTTGCACGATTCCAACATAGGCGCATATGATTATTGGCCTGTTCTCTTTGCACATCAGCGAGATCTTTCATCTCATTCGCTGATCGTTTTGGTTTTGAGCAGAAGATATATTGATGCAACTAGATTCTTAACAGGTAAGTTGCAAATTGCAGCGCTTCTAGACTCTTAACAGATAAGTCACGACCATAGTAGTAACAAATGTGGAGGGAAATGATTCGGTCCAGAAAAGGCAGCATTTCAGCACTGCACAGGCCACAGGTTGACGAGCTGCTATTACCTGCGTAGATTAAGTCTTCGTCGTCTCATCATCCAGTCTACTTAGCTAGTTAAAAAAAAAAAGTAGTCCTTTTAATGATGAAAAGAGCTCGGTCGGTACAGTTCTCTCAGCACAATAATTGGGGAGACAAATGCAGAGCACCAGCATCCCAGTTTTTCTCCGTAGAAAAACTTTTTTATGTCCGACTGAATCTTGAGGTTTGATTTATGTAGGTAGATAGTCTATTATTGATGACTCGGTGTATTGTGGAGAAATATATGCCTCATCCCAGCACTCAGGATTTGTATACTTAAAACACCTTGAGGTGGTGCACTGCTGACTGTTATCTTCACTCCCATGAGAGAAGTTGTGGTGTTCCGCCCAACTGGGTTGAAAAACTGGAACTTGAAAGTGACATCTTACTTCTTAGTGACCTTGCCACTATCCGCTCTCAATTCTTTGCGAGGGAGCATGCATATTAGAACGAGCTGCTCCCTTCCGTTATAAATTGGACAGATTTTCCTTTTCATCTGCACAGCCAATTAACTTTCGAATCCGAGTTTTATTGCACTTGTGCCACCGAAATATGAGTCCTAGTAGAATAGTTGCCTATAGACCCTCAACTTTTGCTTGGTTCTGCATCTTTTTTCTGTGTTGTTCTGTTCATGGTCAACTTGATTACAAGTTTTACGATGATGCTTGTCCCAACTTAACCAGGATCGTTCGCTATGGTGTCTGGTCTGCCATCTACAACGAAACTCGAATGGCTGCCTCTATTCTACGCCTGCACTTTCATGACTGTTTTGTTAATGTGATCACACTTCTTATCTCGTATGCTTTCCTCACCTTCGTGCACATTGAACACCACTAACTACTTTACATAAAGTAAAAACAAATCACCGAAGCGAATTTCCGTCCGCATCAAGACGCCAAAAACTTCAACTAAAGAAGGAACTGAGCATACAGCAAAGTTTTTCATTCTTGTGTGACGAAAGAAGAAATTAATGTTGTCTTGAACGAGTTGCATAATATGTCAGGATCAACTGATGCTATTACTAATTACTATCCGCATTAATGGTACTTTAAGAATAATCTTGAATTCACAGTAAAGTACTTTGCCTGCACAAGTCTCTAGAGCTTGATGGTTAATTTAGATTACGTTTGGTGGTAAAGGGGTGCGAGGGATCTGTGTTACTGGACGATAGCAGCACAATAAAGGGGGAGAAGAATGCAGTTCCTAATAAGAATTCAGCTAGAGGATTTGAAGTCATTGATGCAATAAAGGCTAATGTGGAGAAAGCCTGTCCATCCACTGTTTCTTGCGCTGATATATTGGCACTTGCTGCTCGAGAAGCCGTCTACCTTGTAAGGAACTTCTCCTTGTTCTGAGTTCCACTTCCATTTGCATTTCTTTGATCAATGTTCTTCTCCTAATAAATTTACCCAAGTACATAACACCAATTTTCTCAGGCAGGAGGGCCGTATTGGCCTGTGCTTTTGGGCCGCCGAGACGGCCTTACTGCCAGTGAAGACGCGGCCAACACACAGCTACCCTCACCTTTCGAGTCCCTGGCTAACATCACCGCAAAGTTTACTGACAAGGGACTCGATATGAAAGACGTGGTCGTGCTTTCAGGTACTCTCTCTCTTCTTTTTTTTCCTTGGGGGGAATCATCAAGTTCAATTGTCCTGATATGATATCTCCTTTCATAATACCTTAATGCAAAAAAGCTTAATCCTTTAATTCTTCGAAATTTGCAATTTCAACCTGCAGGTGGACACACCATTGGGTTCGCTCAATGTTTCACCTTCAAGCCGAGGCTATTTAATTTTGATGGGGCGGGAAATCCTGATCCAACTCTAGACGCAACGCTTCTAACCAGTTTGCGTGGCTTGTGTCCAAATGAAGCCAGCTCCGATTCCAATCTGGCTCCACTGGACGCAGCCAGCGTGAGCAAGTTCGACAACTCCTATTACAAGAATCTCGTGAACAATTCTGGGCTTCTTGGGTCTGACCAAGTTCTTATGAGCGACAACACTACAGCTGCAATGGTCTCCTACTACAGCAAGTTCCCTTTCCTCTTCTCCAAGGACTTTGGGGTGTCAATGGTAAAGATGGGCAATATTGGTGTGCTGACGGGGCAGGATGGACAAATAAGGAAGAATTGTAGAGTTGTGAACTAGAAAAATGTCGTTCAATTCCTGTAAATCATCAATGGTTGTCAATTATGTTTTCATGGCTTTTTTTGTTTTTTGGAATTAATGCGTCTTTTGTTATAAATCCCCCAAAGTTGCATTTTCCAGATGCATTAGTAAATTATTCATTTTCCATAGAACACATGTTCTATTTACGCTTCACGCTTCAGTTGAGTTGGAGATTGAAGCCATACCAGAGATGTAATCGATTCGAATCGAATTCGAGTATCGCTATATTCGAACTATACTCGAGTTTGACTCGATATGCAAGAAGGATGTTCGAGCGAGTAGTATTATTGAAACTCGAGTTCGAGTTTCGAGTTCGATGATTGCTTTCAGAACTGGAACTCGACTCGCACTGGCTCGAGTCAATGCGAGCCTTATTGAGTTTGAGTCAGAAATTTTTATTTTTTTAATAATTTTTTAGCGAAAAGACATTATTGTTCTTTAAAAATTTTCATCCGATCTGAAACATTTCGTAAATACAATCACTCTTTTGGATATAAGAATAATTTCATAATAATAATATATTAAAAAATTAAATTTAAAAAGCTCGATAAGACTGGACGAGTCTTATTGTATTGTATTTGGATACTCAAACTTGACTTACTCGATTTATCAAACAATTCGAACTCGGTTAACCCGAATTCGAATCAAGTTTTTGATTGAACAGTTCAGTTGGATTACAATCCTAAACCATAGTACATGGGATGGGATAAAAACGCAAGTAGTATTTGTTGGACCAATAGTTGTTCGCTCTCGCCGTGTTCTTATTTTGCACAAAAAGTAGTTGTAGTTGTACTAGTACTACCATTCATTTAAGGCCCGAAACCATAGGCCTTGCTTGTATCCGTATCAATGTCCCAGCAGGAATAGTAGTCCACGCGCCATAGCCATAGGCAGTGCTATAAAAGCAGTAGTCCTACTTTTGCCAGTAGTCAAATGACAAGTCCGCTGCAGGAGACAGACAAAAGCCCGCTGTATGGTTGGAGGTCTCCCGTACGGTGTCCGGGCTTAAGGCTGAAATCCTGTAAGCTCAATTCTTATCCTATTCCTACCAGTCTATTGCCAGTTCCACGCCACCACCAGGACCCGGCTTGGTTGGTTTTTCTCGAGATAGCGGTCGTGATAATTTATGCACGAGCCAATTATGGCGAGGAAGTGATAAAGAAAAGAAATGCACTCTGACAAGGAATTTTCTTCTTCTTCACACGACCTAGTTAGTTATGGTAATACAAGTTATGCATTTTGATAGCCGATGGCTTTTGTATGCATAATAGTAAAAAAACAAAATGAGATTTTTTTTTCTAATCGGTGTCCACTTCATTGCATTTTATTTTTTTAGTAGGAGTTTGTTTTTTATCAGCGTCCACTGAAAATTTATTAATACACCTAATTATAATTAATTTACGATATGAGCACACACATCCCATTTATTGCATCTCGTGTATTCACACACTGGTTATATCAAAATTAATAACTGAAAGTTGAAATTTATTGAACAGCTGTTGTTAGCCGAATCCAAATGATTAACTGATATCTTGTGTTCCCTATTTTTAAAGACATAATTGAATTTAAATAACTACATTGTGCTTCACTGGATTTTGCCTTGAACTTTCATCAATATATTTAGTTGGCTAACAAATTAAAGAATTGGGGCTTAGAACGATTAGTTGCATTAGCTGTTTTTTTTTTTGTTTTGAAAGAATATTTAGTTAACTATATGTCCATAATCGTTTTGACACAATCTAAAGGTGAATGTTGGATGATTTGGAAGAAAAAGAAATTCTTCTGCTCAAATTAAAATTAATCTTATATTGATTGACAGTGAATAAATTATCATTATTAAATACATGATAATTTATCTAAATTTAAATTTTGTTATCCAACTGTAATAGTAATATATATACTAATCATCAATATGTATGTAAGATTCACTTCTCGAATTAACCATAATTGATGTGATACAATGTAAAATCAATCCAATCTGAACACAGGATTTGTCGGAGGCAATAGACTAGTCGTTGCAGCACCATATATTCCCATGGGCCAGTAGCAGACCAGGCCCCAGAGCAAGATCAGTCGTCGATTTGGTGGTGTCCTTCGCGTCCCTAATCCCGCCCATTGCTGGTCCACATAACATATAACCTGGTAAAGACGAATGTTGCCTACTGGAAAATTTAAACGGTTTCTTCGCTGCACGACTCGTACACTCCTCAAAAGTGGCCCCACCAAATCCCAGCTCCGCGACAAAAAAAAAAAAAAGGGGAAAAACAAAAAGACAGTTCTACTTCTGCAGATGCTCTACCGCTTCTCCTAGTACACTACTACCACCACCACCGCCACTAGGTAGCAGCAGAGCAGAGAAGCAAAAGAAAAGCTAAAGGCGTGGCGAACAAGCTTTTTCCCGGTTAGAGAGAGATGGGGAATCCGAGATGTTACTTGGACATGAGCATTGGGGGAGAGTTGGAAGGAAGGATAGTGGTGGAGCTTTACAGTGACGTTGTCCCTAAAACTGCCGAGAATTTTAGGGCTCTGTGCACTGGCGAGAAAGGCATCGGTCCTCATACCGGCGCTCCCCTCCATTTCAAGGTTTCTCTTTTCCTTGTCCTAGTGATTATCTCAACTCTAATGCTACAGTTTTCTTTTCAACATATTCATTACATATGCCAACTTTCTGCAATGTTTTTTGTATAGGTTTTTGTGTTGTATCAGAATTTGCTTTTCATTTTTTTCCCCTTTGTGAAACACTAAAATTATTTTTATATTTATTATGACATAATTTCTCGAGTTTCGACTTACTTGCTTCCGTTTTAATACCGAAGTAGAAATTTCAATTTCGTTACGAGCTTTTTTACAAGTTCGGTGGTGTCATATGAAGTTACAAGCTTGCATTTTTTTGTTTTTAGAACCTGTGCAGTTCGCGTGTTTGTGATGTAAATGTTGTTTCGAGTGGACGGCTTTGCATTCTACTGTTTCACATTGTGATTATCTGCATATTTTATTAACCAAAAAGTTAGTACAGAAAGATAGCATCGCCGAAAATATAAAAATCGGTAAATCAAGTCTAAAAGGCTTAAGTTATAGTGAGGAACTCCCACCTTTAGGCTCCGTCTGAGTAGCAGAGAATGTCTGCAAACAGGTAAGTAATTCTCTGACAAAGTGAAGTCACTGGGCAAAAAAAATTAAAATTATGTCGTTTCTGAATGTTTGTCTAACTGGAAAAAATTATTTAAAAGAAAGGTGTGGTTTCATGGATGCAGGGCTCTTGTTTCCATCGTGTTATTAGGGGTTTCATGGTACAAGGTGGTGACATTTCTGCCGGAAATGGAACTGGTGGTGAATCCATCTACGGCTTGAAATTTGAAGATGAAAATTTTAAACTCAAGCACGAAAGGAAAGGGATGCTATCCATGGCTAATTCTGGTCCCGATACTAATGGTTCTCAATTTTTCATCACTACAACTCAAACCTCTCATCTGGATGGAAAGCATGTTGTGTTCGGGAGAGTAATCAAGGGATTGGGCGTGATTCGTTCAATTGAGCATGTCACCACGACGGAGGCTTATTATCCGACTCTTGATGTCATGATAGCTGATTGTGGCGAAATTCCTGAAGGTGCAGATGATGGGACATCTAATTTCTTCAAAGATGGTGACTGTTATCCTGATTGGCCAGCTGATCTAAGCATGAAACCAGATGACATTTCTTGGTGGATGACCGCTGTAGACTCTGTAAAAGCTTTTGGAAATGAAAGATTTAAGGTACACGTCTAGTTAAGAGCCTATTCATCATATAATAGCCGTGTAAATTTAAGCATGCTGGTCTTTCAGTATTTGCTTAGGTGTTAGCTTTGTGAAACGAGAAAGTACAATAACATTCCCATTTACTTGACAGCTTTTTGTGTAATTTCTCCAAATAGGCCACATTATCCTTCACCTATGCCACCAAATTAGATCATCGGCCTGTATTTTATATTTGTTTAAGCCTTCTTTATTTTGCATATTACTGGATGGCCTAACTACTCTGATACAGAAGCAAGACTTCAAAATGGCTCACAGAAAGTACTGTAAGGCTCTTCGCTATTTGAATACATGCTGGGAAATGGATGATGTTGATGAAGGTTAGTTACTTCATTCTCTGCCCAATGACAGTTAAAACTTTTGACAAGCAGAAACTAGGAATCACCAGATGACAAGTCCTTCTAACTTTTGTAACTGTGTGATTGGACAGAGAAAAGTGATTCCCTGAAGAAGACCAAGTCTCAGATATTTACTAATTGTTCTGTAAGTTATTTTACCGTGATGTCTGAATTGTAATTGCTCCAAGTTAACTGACAATGTATCAAATTTTCAAGACGATTGTACACCTTGAAGATCTTCATACAATATTATTCAAAATTACTATCCACATATTCAAATTTGGCTGGTAGCATCTTTTGAATTGTTCAACCATAACGTACATTTGTACTGGGCTAGTACTTTGAAAATTGGGATACTTTGCTTTGCTTTCTAACGAAAATACAGAATTCTGACTAAATTTTTGTCTTTACTGCAACCTTAGTTCAGTTCTCTACATGCGATTTAAATGCTCTCTTTTGTTGTCCTGGTTGAACGATTAATTTATGCTATCCAAGTTCCATCAACTATTCAAAACATCTCACCAGTGCTGAGCTATTTTGCTTCCTTTCTTCTTTTTCCTTTTGTGCAGCAGTTTTTTACTGATTTCAACATTGCAACATTTGTATCACAAGCAACATGGTTGATTAAGATTTTCTTATGGTGTACCATCTGTCAGCATAATTTGATACTGAAAGTATCTCATGTGTTGAGAATGTCTCCAACATCTTTTTTTCCAACTAGTTTGTGCAACAGCACATTCTTATTCAAATGCTGAACTTCTAACCAAGGAGCATCCTCTACTTTACTTGTGTATAAAACTCCACTATTCTCATATATTTGTTCAATGGCTGTCTTTTCAGAATTTGATCTAAACCTAAAAATACAAATAGCAGAATTCTTGTTAAATAAACAATAGAAATTTTCAACTGCTGCTATGTGGTTTTAAACTTTTATACGTCAGACTCTAATTGCTGTATACATACACATACACACAGAGGAACACACACACGTGTGTGCGTGCGTGTACTTTGTCCACACTTTTTATTTTCCTAAATATTTATTGTATCCTAGTTGAATATGAACACTGCCACTTGCATTAGTTGCATATAAATTAAATGCATGTGAAGCATTTACCCACTCCGTTTTTTGTATTGGAAAGTATCTTGAGAAATAACAAAGTCAGTGTTCTATTTTGTTCTGCCAATGTCTTTACTTTTCCTCTCCAGGCCTGCAAGTTGAAGTTAGGAGATCTTAAAGGAGCATTGCTAGATGCAGACTTTGCCATTCGTGATGCAGATGACAATGTAAAAGCTTTCTATCGCCAAGGTCAGGTCAGTGGTTTCAGTAGCTTTAATTAAAATAGGCTAAAACTAACCATTTTGTCTTTTTAACTTTCTCAACTTTTACTCTCATCCATTTAATTGCAATGTTTTGCCGCTTATTTGCAGTATTTGCTTGCTGTGCTTTCACCATTTAGGTTGCTTGCCATACTATAAAGAACTTGGCATTCTTTCTTGCTGGTGATTATAATGTAGTTTAAGCAATATTTTCTCTTTTGTAAAGATTAGACAGATTTGAACAGGATAAGTATTTACCTGTTGTTGAGACTTGAGATAAACCAGTATTCAATTAAAATAATGAAAATTTCCTCTCCCCCTCCCCCCCCCCCCCCCTCCAAAAAAAAACACAGGAATGTATGAGAGAACTTTTAAGAAGGAGTGGTCAAATTTTATTCATAACTATTTGCTGCTTGTGTGCATTCTCACTTGTGTTTTATATGTATATCCTTATCTGCGTCATCTATATGCCATGTTTTAGCATGTATGGCTTGCACTATTTCTTTTGTAGATTGATCTACTTCAGCTGGGTAGACATTTGCACTTGATCAACTGTTTTGAAGGCCTTTAATCTGTCCTCACTAAATTCTCAGGCATACATGGCACTCAACGACATCGATGCAGCAGTTGAAAGTTTCAAGAAGGCACTGGATTTGGAGCCAAATGATGGTAAATAGCATACACTATAGATGTTCATGAAATGGAAGACCAAATTTTGGATAACTGTATTGAGTTTTGACGCACTAATTGAAATATTTCAGTCCTGCGTAGATTTATTCCAGACATATGACTAGATGGATAGTTAGACATTAAACTTCTTTTTTTTTTTTCAACTTGCAAATCTCCACTGTTGGAAAATAGTTGATATTATCTGGCTTTAGCAGAAAAAAATTTGTTTAGAATGTAATAATATCCATAGATTTTGTGAAGGTTTGTATTTCGGGTCAACAGCAATTAGATGACTAATCTGAAAGAGCAGGGTTAAATTTATGCTTAGAGGTAGTACGTTAAAATATCTACCGTCTCCTATAAATGATCAATAATTGCATTACACATACTGTTTTCAGGTGGAATAAAGAAGGAGCTTGCAGCAGCAAGGAAAAAGGCCAGTGAATTTGAATCTTGATATCAACAGCTTCATGCTAGACATTGTCTTTCTTGTCAAAATATCCAAATACAAAAATGTAATCCGACTCCCAAAAGGGCTTCTCAAATTGCAGGTTGCTGATAGACGTGACAGGGAGAAAAAGACTTACTCAAGAATGTTCCAGATGAGCTAAATGCAGATGAATGGTAATTTGAATTGATTTCTTGGATACTCTTCTTGACATGGATAGATGGAGATTTTGAATTACAAATTCATTTGCAGGCAGTATTCAACAGTTGTCAGGTCTTCTGTACATGCTAGGATACATTGATTAACAACTGAAATCAGGTACTTTCACCTGTAGTTACTTTTGTCAACGTGAAGATCGTTATTTGTTTCTTTCAGAAGATGACTTTTTGTGCTCTGGCCTCTACTTTTCTCCCTCTGACATTGCTGCTGGACATACTGAATTGCACAAGATATGAAATTTAGTACATTTGTTTCTGCTCTCAATAGTAACATGGCAAATCATTTTCTTTCTTCTATACAGGCAGTCTTTTTGTGGAGTTCGAGTTATTTTGAACACAAACATGAAATTTCAAACACCAAATAGGGATAATTATACAGACTTGAACTCAAAGCGATGTTATGTGTCAAGTAGATCGCAAGTACATGTATGCATCTGACATCATCTGAAGTATGTTTTGATCTTGACTACCAAAGCTCTTATTCCGCAAAATGTGGATAATTTCTTTTTCTTGGACAGATAGCTGTTTTTACTTCTTGATATTTTAAAGCTCTGTTGTGGTTGCCTCTGGCTAGATTTGGCCTGTAAGTTGACCTGAACTTTTGGGAGACTGTTTTGTCCATTTCTGGAGTGGAATCTTGCCTTGAGATTTTGCTCTTGTTCTTCCCCTTCTGCTGCAGTATGTTGATTAATGACCCCATGAGCAGGATGTTTCCTTTTGCTTGATCCATTCTTTGAACACAAGTTCTGCAATCTTCTGGCAGCTGTCTCTTGACTTTCCTCGGCTGCCTGTTTTTGTTCCATAGAGACTGCAATTCGCCATTCTGCCAGCGAAGTTTCGTCTCTAGCTCGTTTTGTTAACGCATGGTACTCTTCTTGAGTAAGCTTGACCACAGTGTCATCTGTCTGGAAAAGGCTGATGTAGCGTTGTGCTTCATGAGCTGATGCAGCATAAGCTTCTGATTCAAATCGTATTGCTCTAAGGGTGAGTTGCAAAGTGCGAAGAGTCTGCCTCCTTAGACGTAGAACTTGTTTCAGTTTCAATCTTGTTCTGTGTTTTTCGTCTCTTTCCATCTTGAGCTCCTCCATCTCTTCCTGCGTCTGTTGCAAGACCTGATTTATCCTGTTGATCATTGTTCGGATCTTCAGTTCTTCCTCCTTCTTAGCCCTGATAGAGATACTCAACCTTTCAAGCTGAGACTCGAGCTCTGAAATAGCAACGTTGGATGGGGATGTTCGGCTCTTTGCATCTGCAAGTTCTGACTGTAGCTTTTCAAGCTCATCAATCACAGGTCTGGAATCTAACCAGGATTGTACCGCCTCATCCTTAGCCTTCGTGAGTTTCTCCTTCAGTTTTTGTAGTTCTGCCATCTTGGCACCCATTAAGGTCCCAATAGTTTCTCCTGGTTTTCCTTCCTTCACTTCAGACTGATCCTCCATTTCGCCATAGGAGTCCATTTAGCTTTTGCGCTTATGAAGAAAGGTACTCATGTAGTCATGTTGAATTGAGCTGAGTTCGTTTCCAATGCGTGGACGTAGAGCAACCTTGTTTATTGGTTTTTCCTTTCTGTTTGGTTCCCTGCGAGATTGGACTACGATGAATTGACAGGTTCCATAAATATTCAATGAACAATACTCGACATGAGCTTCTGAGGATCTTAGGATTTGTTTTCCTTAAGCGGGTTTGGAGCTTTGGGGATATCGCCTTGTTTTGTAGGTTTTGGGATCGGACGCTAGCCGTTAGAATTTTGGTTCAACATTTACGTAGGACAAGATGCCAGTCAGTCGGCCGGGGCAGCATCATCTGTCTTATGCTTTCTTTAATTTCCCCGAATCAGCTATTACCTAATGAATTGGTTTGGCTAGCTCGAACCCCCTTTTAGCCATTCGTCTAAAGACGTTGGTTACTGATACTAAGCAGATTAAACAATTGACAACAATAAGCGTCTTGCGATTTTATTTGCTTTTTAAGGGCAGAAACAACAAATGTTTTCTGGCTGGGGACTGGAGATGTGGTGCGGTGGGGTTTAGGGAGACGGGGAACATGCAGCCTGGCGCTGATGTCTCCAAGGCCTGTTGACGCCTCGAGTCAAGGCCTGTTTGATAAGTTAATTTAACATTTAAATTTAATAAATTTAGATTTTAATATATTTAAATTGTTCGATAATTAAAAATTGAGCATCTGAATTAATTAATTGGCATTGAATTTTTTAGGTAAAACTTGTTCTCAAAATTAAGTGTTAAACTATTCACTTTTCATTGAATGTGGTATGTATTCAACTATGTTAAATTTAATACTTAACAATTCAATAATTTAATAAATTTAAATTTCATATTTTAATTTTATCAAACGCACTTTTACTATGCATTTCCCTTTGCGTGTCTTTTGAAAATGAGATTGGCCTGCGACAGATATGTGCCACTAGGCCCACCACTCACCCTGGGCCTGGGAGTGGGTTGCTACTGTACAAAATCTGTTTGGTAACTCAACTCGATTTTTCCATAGCGTTCCTAACAAAATCAAAAGTTTTATAGGGTAAGAACGCCAGCCCAGCCAAGCAACATTTGATCGAGTACTTACTCTTGATCTGACTCAAACTCTCCACCATCTTTTTCCTGCTAAACTTTTGTTTTATTCCATTAATCGGAAAGTTTTATATTACATGGCATTAGTTACTAGATATTTCCAAAACATATTCACGTATCTTAGCTCATAATTTTTTTTGGTAATTATGTTTTGTTCTAAGCCCGATGCTAGCGAACTCTCCTACTTTTGAGCAAATTGATATTGATACCTGCGTCAATTATGAGTTTGGTTTTTTTGTTTTGTTTTGTTGGTAATACACTGAAACTCCTTGTGGAAAAGTCAGTGAAAAATAAAATGTTTTGACATGCGTGAGAATCGAGCAATTAATGATCTCTCAACCATCTGAGAGAGAAATGAATGCTTGGAATTTTTTAGCCCGGCGAGAAAAGGATATTAATCCTTTGGATGCTAGTAAAATGCCAACAAAACAAAACCAAAAAAAATGCTAATAAAACATTCTAAGACGAGAATCGTCAGTTGGCTAGTCGGAGCTTCCTTTCATCCGAAAGCAGCTTGGCAAATTGTGTAAGAGCTTCTTCGTTGGTGCCCTCTCCTTGAACAGCCTCAGATCTTCCGGTCTCCAAATTCACCCTCGACACTGGCTTCTTCAGCAGGCTGTTGCCAATCTGGACTAGAGTCTCCATATTTTCCGTGGTTGCGACATCAACTGATGATGCATCCCCAGTCAATCCCTCTTCCTGTTATTCAAAGACCAAGTGGCCTCAATTAGCATGCACTCGTGTTGTGGTTTGATGCTAACATTCATTAAAATATGGTCGCGGGTATATGGAAACTTATTATTATTAATTAGCACGGCACTTGTTATTTTGGCTTTGTGTTTGTTTGGTTACCTGGATGCGAAGGTAATTTTTCTCACTGCCAAGTGATTGGAAGAGGG